>NW_027154050.1:421-32185 GCF_002600585.1 Cystoisospora suis
GTGGAGTGAGGATGTGAAAGAAGTGACCTCTGATTTTTCTATTTTTCGAGGGAAGTCTACGAGTGAAACTGGTGATGGTACGTGTGTATAATACTAGTGATTAAAAACTGCGGAAAATCTCCCTGGAACTAATTATGGTGATCGATGCTCATTTTTGGTAGGTCGCTAGTACGACCTCAGACTGTATGGCTACGCCGGGACTTTCCCCGGGTGGTTAAGTCCTTTTTACAACTTTATTCAAGTTCAAACGTTTTGTTGTAGAGTACCCGCCCCCAGTTTTGAGTAGAGGTTCGTACAAAATAACCGAACCCTACGGACCTACGTAATAGAGCACGTAGGCGGGACAAGGTACAGCGCCCTTGTGAGGCTAAGTGTTTTCCTCGTTCTTTTGGATTATTCCCCAGGAAATACTTCCTAGTTTCTTTCTTTGTAATTGGCGTAGGACCTACGGTAATAGCCTTCGCCTTGGCTCTGCCCTGTTTCCCGCCTGGGCCATTGTGACAGTTTCGGCAGTGGCCCGTCGCGTCTAGCTTTATCACAACTCTGTAGTTCTAACACTACAAGAACAGCCTTTCACCTCTGACGCATAATAGCAGTTAACTGAAAGAACTGACTGAACTCTTCCGCTCTTATCTCGCTCCGCTTCCGCGCGGCGTCTCTTGCCGGCTGTTACGCGGCACTCCGCGCGGCCGGCGTGTCGCAACACTCTGCCTGCTCAGCAGGCCCAGCACCTTCCCGCGGTTGCTACAACCGCAGGCGTCACACGTCTCTAACTTAGCGGACAATAGTTGTGTGTGTCCGTCGTTGTTCTCTAAACAGTGCCGCGCACCGTAGCGTCCTAAAGTATCGGCTACGTAGTAAGGGGGTGCGCGGTCGCTACTGGCGNNAACGACGTCCTCGTCGTGCAGGTTCCGACAAACCTGCGGTACACCTGAGGACACCTAGGGGCGAGCACAAGACGAGCCCCGACGGGCCTCTTCCACCGCTTGCGAACGGCGGCTGGCCGTTCACCGAAAGCCATATGGCGCACCGGTATCAGACCCTTGTCGGGGCTCGTCTTGTGCTTGCACCTGGGTGTCTTCAGGTGTACCGCGATCATTTGCGGGAGAATTTCCGGTCACTATACCAGGAGTACTAACTACCTGGTCCCCTGCCGACGCCGTGCTGCCCTTTCTAGGCGGAAGTTGCGCGGGGGGCGACAGTTCACGATCCGTCCCCGAGCCGCTACTAGGGCTCACCTCAGCTGCCGCCGCACGGCCAGTCTCCTTGTCGGGGCCAAACGAGCGGCCGGCAGGCCTCATCCGCGGGAACGGCCACGGAGAGGTCGGTTCCTCAGGCAGATCTGGTAACTTTAGCTGATCTCTAGTGACCTGTTTTTCTGCCCTCGTGTAGGCGTCCCGCACTCTGTAGGTCTTGTCGTTACCAAGTCTCTCTGTCACAACCCACGACCCGGCCCACCTGGGAGCAAGCTTCGCCCGGGACTGTCCTGTGTCCGCGGGACTCAGCCGCACTGCCACAATGGCTCCCGGTGGTAAGAACCACCACCGACTGCAGGTGCCTATCCCAATCGCTTCCGTCCTCGTCAACCAGGGCACGCAGCTCCTTCTTGCGGTGCCGCATAGCTCTCGCTGCCTCTGTTCTTCCTTCACGTGTGCTTCGTACACGTGAACTCTAGCTCGCCACAATCTCTCTAGCCAAGCTACAGACACTGGATCGAGCCTCGGCTCGTCCAAATACCTTTGAACCGAGAGCACCGCTTCCCGGCCGTGTTCCAGGAAGAAGGGAGACTAAGCTGGTGGCGCTGTGCGGAGTTGACTTCTGGGCTAGGGCCACCGCCTGCAGGTGCCTGTCCCAATCCCTCCCGTCCTCGTCAACCAGGGCGCCCAGCGCCTTCTTCAGAGTACGCATGAAGCTTTCCACCACCGAATTGCCTTTCGGCTGGTAAGGCGTCGTGAATATCTTGCGCGCTTCTAAGGATCTGCAGAGGCGCTGTACAACCTCCCCAACGAACTGCGGGCCGTTGTCTGACAAAAGCACCCGTGGAACTCCGTGTTGGGGAATCCACTTCTGCCATAAAATGTCAGCCACATCGACCGCTTCCTCTTTTCTCAACGCAGTTAACTCAACCCAGCGACTAAAATCGTCGATTACCACCAAGATCAGCGCGAAGCCTCTCCGGAAGATCGCGAGCTGCCCGAAGAGATCCATGGCGATCACTTCGCCAGGCCAGCCCTTCGGGAGCGCCAGATCAGGAATATTCCTGGCCCCGTCCCTGGCCTGCTGCCAGCATTGGCAGCACGTGCGCAACACTTTTAACACATGGCGAGCCACAGTTTACCAAATGTAGCGTGCTCGCACCCTTTGCTATGGTCTTCTTTCGAGCAAAGTGTCCGGCTCCCTGTCCTAAGAGCAACCTCTGCACAGCAGCTGTCCGAACCACCTGCGGTAAGAAGGCAAGCGGCCTCTTGCCGCCTTACTGCGGATCCCTGCTCTTAAAGCACACGCCGCCGTCTACTTCTATCGGGGCCATATTGGCTTGCGTGAGCCCCCACGGGCAGGCGTGCGCCGTTAATTCCCGCTAAGAATTGGCGTGCTTCTATGAATTCTGGGTCTAATTTCTGAAGGTGCCCCCGTGTATGGTCAGGGTATCCCGACTCCCTCGGGCCGGCACATCAGATAGTGTACTCGGGCCGGCTTTGCAGCGAATCCAACCATTGTGACACTACCCGGTCAAAGATATCCAGATAAGCCAGGCCCGATCTGACCTTATTGGGTGCCTTGGGAGACTCGGGCATGCGAAGATACGCCTTCATGACGATCAGGGGCAACGGGGACAATGGCAACAACGACAGCGGAACCTGACCGGCGGCCCCAAGTCACTTTCGGCTCACAGATGCGGTTGCAGCAGCTCGCCTGAGCCTCGCGGATGTATGAGTGTACCGCCCAAGCTGGCCTTTAGGTAGGAGCGACCATGTGCCGTGCATCGTTAAGCGGGACGACCGAGTGACGTCATGTTTCCGGCGATGCCCAAGGCAACCCGCCTAGCCCTGAGCGCTGGGACAGACACCGCAGACAAGGCGCACTCACTAGTAGCTGTTACTTGCTAGGGTCCTGTAGGTCTGTAGCAATTCCGCGCATATGTGGACCGTGAAACAGGACTGCGGCTCTAGCAGCAGCTACAGTACAGCCGGGACGTTCAGCAGCGACCAACTGAAGCTTGACTTCGTAGCGCCGCGGTGACGTGTTCTGAACATTCGGCCTTCCGCAACACCAGCGGTTCACTGTTGTTTGGTGGGAGTCGCCACCCTGGAAAGAGGACCGGCACGACCCAGTCTGTGGTACGACCGGAGCGTGGTTCACGTGAGCTTTCATACGCAGCACACAAAGAAATGACCCGGGGAACACCAGGTCGGGCTGCTGCATGGTGCTCTCTCCTTCGGCTACTGTGGACAGTCCTTCGAAAACGCGGCAACTCCAGTGGACTGCATGCGCGGCGGCACACTCGATTCAGCCAGCACCGAAAGCCGAGTGGAAATCACCACAGTTTCTCCGTGGTCCGTTGCTGTTCGTGGGGCTCGTGTCCCTGGTATGTTTGGCGCGCTATTAGGATCACAGGCGGGAGTGAACAGCGTGAGTGTAGGGACCCTCGAAACGGTTGCGAACGCCCTGCCCGATTGTTTTACAGTCGCACGGCACAATAAACCGGGCTCTCTTATTCAAGGTTTCCAATCCATCATCTGTGTAAACTACGGCGAAGGCTCATACAGTTGAAAAGTGACGTCCGGACATGCCCCCCATATACCTCCTCGCCCGACTGATTTACGTGTCTGTCCAGGTATCTGTGTAGTGCGCTTCAGCCGACTACGCCAGCAGGTTAGACGCACCGGTTAGCCTGCGTTCACCGTATTCTGGTACACGGGTTTCTTCCGGGTTCTTCCTTCGCAGCTCCCGGTCTGCCGTGTCCCGCCTCTCCCCCATTGCTCGTGGATTGATCGCTGTTGGGCGCGCAGCCCATCAGCTATCTTACGCGGATCCGGGGGAGCGAGCCGCAGAATTCTCTTCTGGAAAGTGCCGTTGCTTGTGCCATTTTTGCCAGGCCGGCCGTATACGTGTCCGCCTCCTCCGCTACGCCCACCAGCTGGCTGTGTCTCGTCGGCTGTCTCGGAAGGATTGCTGGCGTGCTTCGACAGGCCGAGCTCCCTACGCATGACGAACAAGTGGAGCCTTTCAGCGGCTAAGTGAAGGGCCGTCTTTGTGTATTCTGGTTTGTGCTCTCGAGACATCTGGTACTTGCGGAAGGCCCTGTCTTGGGGGCACTGGGAGAAAGCCGGGAAACTGGTGACCTGAGCTGGCTGCGAGGACGACTGCCTTGTTTCACGACAGTGCTTTCCAACTCTACAGAGGAACACTGGGAACTCAAGCGAAGTTTATCCCACGAAGCGAGCGTATATGACGGCGGGGGATACAGGCTAACGGCCAGACCTTGGATACCGTGTCAAACTATCCCACCAAAGTTTCGGCACAGTCCACGTCGCAGATATTGCTTGCCTGTCAGATATAGTTCTTTTCCGCGTGAGGTTAAGGTGAAATGCAACAATACGATTCAGCATTGACGGCCCCGACAATGGCGACAAAGGTGGTGATGAGTGCCCACGGTGTTGGGCCTGCTTCGTGTGGTATCTCATCAAGTCGCCTTCTCAAGTCTCCTTGCGCAAATCCGGAGGCGAAACTGAAGTCCGAAAAGTCCGGTGCTGAATGTCACTCTTTTCCAGCATCTGCTTCTCAACCGAAGAGCTCCCTGGAGACAGCTGTAACAATCGACGATTTTCTGAGTCCGCGTGTGTTTCCCCCGCGTGCGCTTCACTTCTCCGGCAACTGCGCTGACTCGAATGACTGGGAGAGCACGGATGACGAAGAACAATCCCCTGCACAGACTTACGCGAAAGCTAAAGAAGGGCGGGGGAAATATCTACACAGTCCCCACAGGAAAGACGGCATGCGCGTCCCCCGTTTGGAATGCACTTCAAGCGCTTCAAATAACAGTTGGAAAGCGGGGAGCGTACTCTCTCCCTCACGACGAGGACCACTTGGGCGGAAGGCTAGGCGAAGATCTAGTCGGATGGGGGCGGCATCTACGTGGAGGGGTCAGAAGTCCGCAACGGCCTTACTGCCTACTGAGCCAGCGCGTGGGTCTCTCTGTAAACTCTCCAACCTTGATTTTCAACGGAACAGACATAGAGAAGACCCAGCAGGGGAAAGAGACCAAAGCGGGAGTATAGACGTGGAGTTGACGAAGGAGAGTGGCAAGAGAAGAAGAGAGAGGATAAGGCGCCGGCCGCGACCTAGTCCGTCTTGCCCGGTGAAGTCGAAAAGTGCTGCTGCCGATGGAGGACGCTGTTGGCATGAAGAAGAGGATGAAGACTTCTTTACGGACAGTTGGGGAGATGGTCTACACAGTAATGATCTTTTTGACCGCCTCGGCATTTTCGCATCAGACGACAACCTTCAAAGACGGGATCCGGATAGGGATTCGTTTCTTCTCGATTTTGAGGAAGGTTTGTTTGACTCAGATGACGGGAGTCCTTCCCTCCTTGGCGACCCGTATGAAGGTGTGTCCGAAGTTGCTGTCGGTGATTCTCTGCCGCGGCTTTCATGAATACTTGGGTGTACGCCAGTATTGGCACGCAGCCACCTCACGTCAGCTCAAGTAGACAGGATGTCTTTGCTTGAGTTTCCGGGTCGTATATGACTGGCTATTGACTGTTCACTCAGCTGTGAAGCAAACCGTATCGCCCACCTAACTCCTCTACGATAAGTTGGTAAGTTTCCAAGGGGAGAAGATTGGCTTTGTGTTTCTTTTTCGTTTTGCTTTAGCTGAGCAGAGGATTAGTGGGGACAGTCTCTCTGTTTCCCGCTCAAACTTCTGCTATTCAGCACCATTTCTCTACTTTCCATTTCAGCGCTCTCCTGCTTCAGCACTCCCGGAAAGGTGTCTCAAGTAACCAAGGGTCCAATACCGGCCATCACCAATGCTGTCGCTGACCTTCCCCGCCCTCTTGTGTCGTCACTCTAGCTCCACAGAAAGTGCCTTGTTCGTATGTGTTTCTTTTGCCTGAAAAGACGGCTTTTTCGCGTCTATTTCTTTGCTGTCCCGCGTGCAGATTACATGTGTTCCGAAGGAGTTAGTGACGACCACCTGCCTTTACTTCTGCGGAACCGTCCTCGGATCAGGGACGGCCCCACCAGCTGTGATTCTGAAGCTGGGGGTGTGGGAAGTTCTCCGAGTCTTGCAGCTGAAGAGCGCGATGAGGAAGAAGCTGCGACGTACACACTCGTCAAGCAGATGGTCAATACTCTCGGTGTGAGGAACTGGGCGGATTTTCTGCAACTGCAGGTGAGAGCGAGTGAGAAGAACCCTGTCATTTGACCTAGAGTTTACCCGTTTGTATCCACTTGGCTGATCTGAAATGGACCTTTGAACGCTGCGAGGCCTCCAGCTCAGAAGAAGCTGCAAACAAAACACAGGCTCAGCTCGGCATGTTTACGGTGTATCCGTCCTATACCTGCGCCCGACTGTGGATCCGTGGTGACGCAGGTTAAAGTGCACTTGTGAAGTGTAAGCTCATTTGGTGTCTGCAGGGCTTGGAGGTGTTTCTGCCCCCCCCTCTCCTCGGCCGTTTTTGGTGGAGACTCCTTAGGTTCAAGGTCTTACAAGCGCAGCAAATCTTGTCCTGCATTCCCTGTATGTTTTGTGCTTTCGCGTGTATTTCGGAGCTCGCTCGTTCTTGACAGTTGCTGATTTCGATCAGCAGTTGGATGGGACCTTGTATCTCTCACTTCCGGTTGATGTGGTTTTTGAAGCTCTCTTTCACTTCACCCTGTTACGCAGGCGGAGTACTGGCTCTTCTCGCACGCCCACAAGCAAGCTTTGATCACTGCAACAGCTGCTGAGCGGATGATACCAGACCAAAGCGACCATGCGTCGGCGGGTGCGAGCCCTGGTTTGGATCCTGAGAGCCAACACACGGACACAGAAGCAGCGGCATCCGCCTCGCCGCCACAAGAAAGCGCACCGAGTCACACCATAGAGCAGCCGTTAGCAAACAGAGGCCGAGTTCAAGTCCTGGCAGTCAAGATGGTTGCCGCTTGTGCTCTGCATCAGTTTATGAGGAGTGCTCAGATACTGAGGTGAGGACAGCCTGGACCGGCTCTCTTTCTGTGTCGCCCTATAGCCATTGCCGCCGCCGGTAAGATTCTTGCCGGACTTAGGCAGACGGATGGCAACACGATGTTTTTCCGTGCTGTGACGTGGTGGGGAGGGCCGTTGGAGTTTTTTGCTAGCTCGCCAGAGCATCTCCTGGCCCCAGCGCCTGTGTGCAACGCTATGTGCGCGTGGTGCTTCTGTGAGCATAGTGCCTGGCTACAGCCGGAAAGGTGATACGCTGCACGTGTCCGTACTCTCTCCCAGGTCTTGCTGGTGTGCATCAGCAGCATGGCTCGCTGAGAAGGCACAGTATTGTCGCGCCCTCTTTTCCATCGCCAGACTAAGTCTATGCGATCGACAAGGATGAATTTGCGTAGCGGCAGTTGTACTGATTCTACTGATACTTGTCTGAAGCGAACTGCGGGGGGGGGCCGTCAAACGGGCCGACAGAAATCAACCAGCTGCAACTCGACTAGCTTGTCAGGCTGACACGCTGCTGCTGACTGCTCAGCTCCGAGACTGGGATGCATACACGGTTGCCAGTTTCTCCTCTTCGCGAGTTCCTGGGAGGCGAAAGGCGGGAACGACCGCGTTGTACATTCCTGCCGGGGGATCGTGCACACTGCGGACCTGCCAACCCCTTTGACCGCTCACCACCGGGTGCCTCGTTGTCTGAGCGTGCCTCGGTTTGGTGCAGGAAACTCCAGCCTCGTGATTTCGACTGTCTTTCTCCTCCCCTGCAAGCATACGCGGACGCAGCTGTACGGTTCCTGGCGGGGAGCGCAGCACATCCCCGCTGATCTCGCAGCACAGGCGGAGGTGACGAGGAGACTTCGAACACAGGCGACCTCTACGTGACCAAGGCAGCACCGTTTAAGTTTTACGGAGCACCTAGGCATTCTTTGGCTACCCTTAGATTGGGGAAGCTCCCGGCCCGGCGAATCAGTTTCTTTTCTGTATATCTCCGGAGAGATTCTGTACAGACTTTCCTTGTCGTATCACTTGGTATAAGAACAGTAGAAGCTCGGTATGGGACGACAGACTAGTCCCCTTGGTAGGAACCCGTCGCTTGTCGCGTGCTTGTACATCATTTCTCATACGAACGCGTCTCTTGAATTTCGAAAGCGTAGTCGGGATCTCTGTGCTGTCTTTCTCATTTCGGCCGCTCCTTTTAGCCAGAGACTTAGCTTGCTTCATTGTCGTCTTTGTATCAAGTTTATCCTCCTCAGCTGGAGTGTGCGCATTCTAGGGGTTCATCCAGGATGGGGTGACACACCGGTCAAGTTTCTGTTTCAGAGGGTGGATTCCCGAGGGGAGTCTCCCCCCTTTCTGACTCTGCTGCATGGCGGTGCCGTCAGTCAGCTGAGCTGGTTGTAGGGAAATCACTGTTTGGCGTTGGTGCCTCGTTTCATTAGTGCGACGCAGTGTGCCTGTCTGTGAGGCAGTCCTGCCCGAAGATCACTATTACTCCAGGTTATTCTTCCTCGTATCTTGTCGGATACTCTTGCAGATTCATCTCGTACAATATTGACGCTAGCATCGACGCTTTTACGGAACAATGTGGTGCTGTTGAGTTTGACGACGACGTGGTTTGTCGTTTTTCACCCGGTCCCCAAGGAAGCCACGGCCCGCGCGTGAATGAAGTCTTCATATTTTTGGCATTTTTGGTAGCGGTCGTTTCGCTAGATCGCCTTTTCTTTTTGAGCCTTCGGCTGTACGTGCACAGTTTGCTTCTTACCATCAGCCAGTCTAAACACGGTTAGCGTGAGTGAATTCTACTTTTCCGAGTCTGATTATCCTTTTTTATTTGCTGTCGACCGAAAGATGAAAGACAGACCGGAAGAGAACGATGTCCTTTGTTTTCCCTTGGAGTTCAGTCTGAGCCGCCCGACGCTCTGAGTCAGGAGGGGCAGTCCTCTCCGGCGTACAATACATATATGCCTCACGGTCCTACTTGGCTCTGTTGCGTGGAAATAGGTTCAGCCGGCTTTCTGCATCCTAAAAACCTTACCAGAGAAACTTCGATGCCAGCGTAGGCGCTTATGACGTAACACTGGTATCACTCTGTGAATTCGAAGACGTGAGTGGCTATGTTTCGGAGAATGCTAGTCGCGCGTGAGCACGGCCAGGCAGTTAGAAGCTGCTGCCACTGACTGGAGTCTACATGTAGCCCAGACGGCAAACGCTTGAAGAGCATGCCTGATTTCTGTCTACGGTGTGGATCTTAGTTTCACGTAGTTCTTGCCGGATCGCCTGTCGTGCATGGATCCGATACTGGTGCCGCAAGGCAGTGTGTGTCTACCCCTTTCTACGCGGAACGGTGGTACTTCTCCGGGGTGAAAGAATCTGGTGCAGTAGCGAATTGGCATGGACGGAATCCCCCCATGAGCATGCGGTTTCTCACAGCACTTCCACTGCTCAGCCAGTTGTTACAGGCTGGTTGCTTCTCACTGACCTCCAAGACTGGACGGCGCACAGACAAGGTAGTAAGATCCATCAAAAGGAAATACCACCGAACATGAAATGAAGGCGCAGCCCCATGAAGTCACGCTCTACGCCGCTCCAACCTTTCTCCTGCTCGGAAGCTCTGCTGCGTTTCACGCAGAGTTGGAGATGCATGGGTTATCTGTCTGTAGTACAAGCGACAGTTCCATCTTCCTGGCCGAGTCGCACCCGGACCAGTGGCGACCCCATGGGCGATCAGAGAGCTTGGCCTTCAAACACGAAGGCAGTTTCCTCGACAGACTTAAAGACCGCCACGACCCATCAGACAACCTGACCACACGCACACACCCAGGGGCGGGCGGCTCAGCGCTCTCTCAGTTCCGGTGCAGGTACCATCCAAGAAGCGCGTGAGTATATGTGCGCTCTCGCATGCGGGCTCACTCCGGACACAGGTGCGTCCGAGTATTCTTGCGAAACGCAAGTCAGTACGGACGGATCCCCGCGCGTGCGCATAGAGGTTACCCGTTTCGACCGTATCATGTCTTTCCAAACAGCTTAGCCTGTGCTTTTTGAATGAGGTGGAACCTGCGCCTTACGAGTCTACGAGAGGGGATTGGGTACGCTCAAACTGCCGCTCGCAGTTCACTCTCGGCAGGAAGTTTCCACAGAGCATTAGCTGTTTGAAAAGATGGGCTATTCCGCCGTCTTGGAAGCACAAAGGTTGCCACAAGGAGAGCGCTACGGGGCTGAGAGGACAACTGGCATGCCTCCTGCAACAGGCGTACCCCGGCAGCAGAGACACAGATCGGGACGTGAACACTCACGGCTCTGTACGAACCGGCAAAGACTGGTGGAACCCAGTTGCCGTCCTCACCATGTGAAGCGGCACTAATAAAAGGAAAGAGGAAGTTTGTGACCGTTGCCCAAGAAGGAGATACTTGTAAGTCTTCAAAAAGACTCAAAGAGGAGAAAACGGGCACAACAGCCGTTTCCTGCGGACGCAGAAACTATGTGTAGACCCGACGCTTCCTCACTTGAGGTACTTTATCCGCGGGTCGAGAAAACAGTTTTGAGTCAGCCGGCCGTGTACCCCCGCAACTGTTACTCCGTAGGCAATCATTCAGAAATAGACAGAAGCACACACGGCAGCGAGAAACGACGACAGAAGCTAAGAGGAAAAAACGGACAAGGGTACGCCACGAAACTGGGTGACGCGCCGCGGGAGAGGACAAAGGGATGTCTCAGAGAAGAAGACTTCTCCGTCTCCTTTAGAAAGTTCTTCTACTGTTGCGGACGTCTCGAACGTCGAACTCCATAACCCTGTGGAAACAGAGGCAGACAGGGGAAACTCCTCGTGTGGCGGAGAAACACTCTCACCCTCCTAACACACACTTCGCTTCCACGTGCGCGCAGACTAATTTACGCGGGGGGATTCTCGAAAAACATCAAACACGCTTCCGCTTTCATGTCTCCGATCGACCTTCAACTCTAACACGAATGAGCCCTCGATGCATGGGAAGGGCGAGTCTTACCTGTAGTGCCGTCCTTTTGAGTCTACCATGAAAGCCCGACCTGCGACGAAAAGAGAAACGGTAGGAGGGTAAGGAAGAGTGATATTGCTCATGAGCTGAGTAGCAAGCACGTACGCTTCTTCTTCGAGTAAGAGTAGCGCACGACCTGCACGCATTCTAACTCCTGAAGTGACTGGTATTTCTGTCGTATGATACACGTATACAAAGACAGTATGTGAAACATACAGATGAACACAAATGCCCCTATGAGTGTGCTAAAGAGTGGGCAACAATCACGATTACCCCATGAACAAGAATAGCCTGTACGGAAGCGGCCCTGCTACTCTTCAGAACACTAGGCACTAGTCCGGCCAGTTCCAGACGTCCTGTCCTGCTCTCCCGGGCCCTCTACGTCATTCCTTTCCCCGTCTCCGACTCTCTTCCGCGCCACCTGAGCTCCTCCAGCTGGCTGACAAAATCGCCAGCTCCAGGCACGACGGAACGACTGCCTTTACACTCAATCAGTTAGACCAATGCAGAAGCCAGAAGCACGTGTATATATACATACGAAGGAGAGTGACAGAGATGTTGTCTTATAGGAACCTGGACAGAAGATCTCAATAGAACATGGAGGAGGTGCGAGGGGCACTTATGCCCACGAACCAGGTTCCTGTGATCGGCTCTGTGTATATCGAACAATGAGTGAGGCGCTCCGGGCTTCTTATGAGGCCGGTGAGCAGCAGCATTAAGGGGAGTGATGCCCACGACAACAGCCTGGCCCCTGTGCGAGAAGAAACCTCGGCGTCGGAAGCATAGGACCACGCGACCACTTCTAGGCATGATGCTAGAGTCTCTCTCTCAACACGGACCCACGCAGTTAACAGCCAACACAGTCATCGCTTATTAGACGCCTGGCTCAGCGGCCAAGACAACTCAAGGCATCTAGGACTCTATGGGCATGCAAACATGCGTACTCACTGTCTGCTAGTATGTTCCCTGAATTGCGGTATCACATGGAAATTTGAACTGCTAACAAAAAGTCGCTGGCTGGCTTACCAAGGTCATCGTAAAGAACGGCACTGGGCGAGCCTCTAAGTCCAGACACTTCTCGACGAACTCTACACAGAAAGAAGAACAGAGGGACGTGAGAAGAAACCCTCTCAGCAAGTGGTACGCCTATACATATTGGCGATGATTCCCACGACACAAGAGGTATGTACAGGTACGAGAAAAGGTTCACTCGCAGAAAACGCTATCGCTATCACCATCAAAGGGGCTTTGCTTCATGGAGACACCACAACGACAGTGCACTCTAATGCTCTGGAGTCCTCACGTTCAATGAAGTCTTATCTGAAGCTAGAAAAAACAAACCGGCCTCATGGCTGACCCCTAATATCTTTCTCAAAACCAGCAGGGAATAAAGACGATCGACGAGTGATAACCACCCACTTAATGCCTGTCACTACGTATTCCTGTGCACAAGAAAGAAAACAAGGAACTCTCGGAGGCGACTACTCCCGTACACAGGACTGGGAGTGTGCTCCCGGTGAACATCGGCCGGTGCCCTGCTCGAGCTAGTGCAGTGGGTCGCAGAACCGGGAGTGACAGGAAAGAGGACAGATGGCACGGCTCATAGATCCACCTGGAAGCTTTGCCTTCAGTCCCAATGAGGATATACGACTGTTGCAGATACTGAAAAGCCTGGGATGAAGAATAGCCATCATGACAAAGAAAGAAGTCAACATTGTCTATTGTAAGGCTTGCCCCTCGGGGAGCACCGACAAAAGATGCAAGCAGCTCACCTAGCTTGCTTGTACACCCCGTACAAAAGAAGACATGGTAAGAAAAGCAGCGGCAGGGTCCGTAGAAGGGCATGAGAGAGAGGAGAGAAGCCACGATTTGAGAATCCAGGAGAAGGTGACTGAAAGCCTCGAAAGGGACCGGAGGACGGCCCCGACATCCGGGCCCGCTGTTTCTACGGGACGACAGAAGAGAAGGCAACCCGACACGTTCTCGAGTCATTCCAATACTCACTCAGACACCTAACGGCCGGCTTCTACACGACTCCTCTGTAAGGAATGTACAAACAACCTAGGCAACTTGTGACTCCTCCCCCCCTTCCCTTGACATTCTTTGACTATAGCCGTCAACGACAGACTTCACGTGTCCATGCGAACATACAAACCCTTCCACGCGAAAAGAATCACGTTGCCGCCATGCACTGAAGAAGCTGACCATTACAACAAGCCGTCATCCCTTCCTTCCCGATCGAGTGGGGTGGCTGTAGACCGTATAGATTGCCGACAGTTAGGCGGAGGGAGACGTGTGGCGCAAGGACAAGGTCTTCTTTTATCTCGAGAAACCTAATGTCCAAATAACTATAAAGAAAAAATTTGGGAGGACGTACAACATTCATCACCCCACTGTCGACCAGGACAGGCGAAACATATATAGACTAAGCGTATACATAACTTGATCCCCTGCGCCTGTCCCATGTGCGGTAGAAGTTCCCGGAGTCTCTCTGAAAGGTCCTCGGACTGAAGATAAGGGACTCGACCGCTTACCTCCATATCATTCCACGCCTGTTCTTTCTCCCTTCGAATCCTTTCAACCTGCTCCATGAACTGTCTGTCGAATTCTCTTTCATCCCCCCGCCATTCTGCCCCTCGAAATCCATGGTAGGCCTTAGATCCGCCCTGATACCCACGTGCTGCCCCTGGGAGAGGCGGCGGTAGAGTCGCGTCGTACGCAGCTCTCTTTTCCGAATCACGTAGAACAGCGTAGGCCTCCTGCACTTTCTTGAATCTCTCTGTACTTGAACTACTCGAGTTCCGATCAGGATGGCATTCCTTTGCCAAACGGATATATGCACTACGTATCGACGCCGAAGACGCAGTCCGGGGTATGCCTGCAAAGGGAGCATGGGATCGCGGGCATGCGCGCGTACAAAGCGGGCAAGAGATAAGAGGGAGAGTAAGGAAGGCCTCTGTCTTTTCTGGATACAACGGGGACCCTGTCCCCCCTGGTTGAAGAAAACAGCTATCTCTCCGTGGAACGCCTCCCTCGAGCAGAGAGACTCGAGAGAGAAACGAAAATCAACACGACTGATATTGTCCCGGACTTCCTCTCAGAGGGAGTAAGTGGCGTCTTTGCCGCTGTCGCTACAGAGAAAGGCCGCCCGTCAATTGGTTGAACACCTTCGATATGGGCTCCGCTTGTCGATATCCTTCCTCTGCGCTTTTAGTTAGAGGATCCAGCTATCTATACACACACGACCGCTACAGAACTGTATCCATACGAGCACTCTATAAAACCTCTTTCCATGAACACTATGAATCTCTAGATAGGTGAGACGGCGGGAGCCCAAGAACACTGAAGGAGAGAAGAGAGGAAGCAACGACAATAGAGATCAGACGTGTACGTTTTGCTTTCCGAAAAACTTACCAAGTGTTGTGTAGAAGTTGTCGTTCCCCGCCATCTTTTCTTTTCCCTACTCTTAGAGAGAACAAGACTTGCTCGGCCTTGACTGAAAAGCTTTTTCTTCCTCCCCGGCGCTACTCAACTCTTCCTTTCTCTTCTCCTCACCCTCACGTCCTTGTCCACCGCCTTCTTCCTGTCTTGGATGACAGCGATCGGACTTCTTATTCTTCCTCTCTATCTTCCTGAGTGAGCAGGAAAGAAACTGATGAGTTTCTTCTCACGGCTGTCGCGACTCCTCTGGCAACCTTTTTCAAGTCGCTTCTTTTCTCACTTTCTTCTTCTGGGCCTCTTAGCGCGCACAGCAATTCCTAAGACTGTGGTGTGTAGCAGAGGTTCCCTGCCTCCTAGCTTCCTTCCTTTTCTTCTTACTCAAGAAGGGTTGTAGGGCAGGCAGAAACGCAAGACCAGGCAGCTTTGTGCGGTGACTTCTCTGGTCTCTATTCAAACAAACAAACCTTGCTGTTGTTCATATCGAAATTTACTTGGTGGAAAAAGGAGGAGACGAAGAGACAGAAGGAATAAAGTTCCTCTTCAAAAACTTTCCAGACACCATAGAAACAACCGTCTGCTCATTCTGGCACAAGGTTGTAGAGTAGAAAAGAGGTGGGAGAAAGCATCTCATCTTTCTTCTTGAAAGATAGCCTTCACATCTTGTCTTTCTCCTTTGGAGTTCACCTGTGTCCCGTGCGGGAGGTCCAAACTCCCCTAGGAGTCCTAAGCCCTCGCCTCCACGCGGTCGTCGTCCACGTCGTTCTTTGTCTGGCTGAGAGGTCACTTCTGTTTTTCGCTTTCTGTGTTCATGAGAAATGAGAGCCTTCCTTCTTTTTCCAAAATCGCTCTATAATAGAAAACCTGGGTCCGTTTATCCCCCTCATCCTCCCTTCGAATTGCGCGTGTGCTTCTGCTTTGTTTCTAGCAAGACCGGTCTAGCTGTGGAAGCGGGTGAACAAGAACGAAAATGTCTTTCGTTGTTCCCTCCGTCTCCGATTGACTATTTTAGCCAATTTGAAGATATTTCATAGCGTCAAATCTCTCACACACCCCCCTCCCTTCTTCTTAGTTCACCATGTAGCTGGACGTCCTGATGAGCTGCCTTTTCTCCATTCAGTTCTTGGCCGTGATTTCCAGAGGCATCTCACATTCCTTGCCTGTGTCTTGTCTAACGTATTCTCCGGAGTCGGAGTATTCTCCTTTCTGTGGTATTCTCACGCCTCTCTATGCCTTGCTGTGAATCTCTTTCTCCCCCTTCAAAAACACAGATAACAGCACCAGACCGGCAGCTGCGTCGTGAAGCAGCGATCCACCCCCGCCACTATGGCCAAACGTAGCTCTAGAGTAAAGATAAACGAAAGGCTTGGGTGGTACGAAAGAGCGCACAATTATAGCTTAGAGGCAAGGGAGAAAAAGCAAGAAAGAGGGGTATCGAAGCGCCGGGCGTCGTCGATTTCAAGCCGACTACAAGTAGATGTAACGTGAAATGACACATGCAACAGGCATTCATACATTAGCAAGAAGACAAAGGCATCTCGCCTGTCGTGACAAACTTGAATTAAAAGCTACAAACGACGACCTCTGTTTTCTTCCTCGGTGGCAAAAGTTTTTCTCAAGGCTTCCTTCTGTCGTACACAATCGAGCCCCGCATGCCGTCCGGCAAGAAAATCCCGTATCTCCCTTCTAGCTGTCGTAAAACACATTCATCTTCTCACTGCTCACTGCTCTTACGTCTACATGGGTAGAGCGTTTTCTGCGGAGTGTTGAGTACCGTTTGGCCTGGAGAAATGTGTATTTTCTCAGATTTCCGGAGTGCCGTCCTTCGGAAGTTAACAGGGACAGTGAGCCAGTGCGGTTTGTCTATCTCGACTGTTGAGACTCCTCTGTACCTTCTGACATGGGGTGCTTCTCTGTTTGATAACCGTAGTAACGCCAGTGGATCGGCTCGTCGTGCATCTCAATCTGTCTCGTCTCCCGACAGTCGGCGCTCAAAAAAAAACTTGAACTTCCGTTAGCGACTTCAGGTTCGTCGCGATCGTGCTCCTGGTTTCCATGCTTACAGAAGACTCCCCCCTTCACAGCCCCAACGGTTTGTGCTGCTTGGTGCTCTTCATCTTCTCCGGCTTCATTCACCTATAGAGGTGTCATCTTTGCCTAATGCTCTTGAAGGCAGAGGGTCATGGTATCTCTCTCCTCTCGGAATATGGAGTGGTCCGACATGACTCGTGAGCGTCTCCGTGGAGTGTCCAACTGTGTGTATACGTATCATATTCGGAGGGCTAGGTCGATGGCTCCGTAGACACCGAGATGTTCTTTCTCGTAAGAGGAGTACTAGTGTTCTTCCCCGTTTTCACTGGTTCATGTTCATCATCCGCGATCTTTGCTGATGCGTTCTTCCTCTCGACAAACACAAGGGGCCTATCGCCAGTCTCTCCCGGGGGGGACTGAGAGGGGTGATGGACGTGCCTCTATAACAGGTGTCTCGTCCCAAGAAAAGGGCGGCCGAGAGACTCACGAGGCCTTCGAATTTTCCCTCGTTTCTCCACTGCATGATGAAGAAAAGAATCGACTTTCCTCTTCATCGTTTAACGACAAGCAAAGCAGAAAACCTCCACAACAGATGAAGCTTCAGCCTCATAGAGTAAGACATGAGAAGACAGAGGGGAAAGGTTTCGACCCGGAAGTTGAGTTTCCACTAGCGCAGTCATTCCTGAGAGAGCTCGTTGAAGAGTGCCATGACTGTCAGGGTGGTGATCCAACGAATGGAAGTTTTTCTCCTTCTTCAGCCCCAGAGTAGAGATTTCTACTTCGTGGCGGTCTCTATTTCACGTAGACGCCTATCGTCCGTTTCCCCCCGTTTTCTTTCATCTATGGTCAAGTGTCTGTCTTCGGCTTCTATGAGATAAGAACAACCTAGATTGGAGGCCTGATTCATCGCTAGGACTTCTGTAAGACCGCGAGGACTATCTTTTCAAGAAGAGTGGCGAACTACGAAACCTGAACTGCTTCTTTCTCTCAATGACACCTTCCCCTATAATGATCTGCGGGAGTACTCCGAGTGAGGGTTGCATAGTGATTGATCTCTCGCTGAAAGCTCTAAATGTTTTGTCTGTACCTCTTGAACAAGAAGAAGAGCAGGGTAGGAAGCGTATTCACGGGGGCTCACTTTCCATTTGTCCTGAGAGATCAGGTGTATGTACACCGTTTCACTCAAGGTGAAGTTGGCGTTTAGTGTCTCACCGTATACCCGGAAAGAGATACATAGCTGTAGTAAATAGGTAAGAGAGGAGGGAAGATTAAGCTGAACATGGGGTATTCTTCAAAGAGATGTAAGGCACTTCACTTAGACCCATCTGAGGTGGCGGAGTGAAGGTGTGAATGAATCAACAGAACAGAGAAAGGGAGGGAGGGAGAGAAGCAATGTTGTCTGAACAGTCATTATATGTCTATCCGTGTTTCCATGCTGAAGAATTATGGACCTTCTCGTCTCTTTCCGCCTCAGCTGGGGAGGGAAGAGATTCACTGGAGATCGACGACAGCCCCGGGAGCTGCTCAGAGGGGGGAAAGTCTCCGTCGAGGTGCTGTACATACACCCCGGGGGTGGGTAGGAGTCACCGCTCAAGAAGTCATGAGAAGGTTGAGACCCAGTCAGCGAGCCAGTCTCAAGAAGATCTCAATGTGGAGTGTAAAACGAGTAACGAACAACGAGATAAAGACAGTGCTGATGACGTCGATTCATCTGTCCCGTATGAAGATCACGATGATATAGGCAAAAAGACTGGCAATCGACGAGGAAAGGAGAGTGGAAAGAGTCTCCCTCACAGTACACCAAACAGCGAGCATAAAGAGGAGAAAATACAAGGAGGAAAGAGAAACAGTCCCTATGATGCCGTGGCGGATTCCTCGGATGATGAAGAACTAGACCAAGGTGAAGAGATACCTGAGATTCGTCTCCAGTGTGGAGCGTCGGGGGAACCTTATACCACAGTCATCTTATTGCCTTTGTGCATGCGGTGCCAGCCCTTTTTTCCTTTGGAATGTGCGACAACCCTCCTTTTTCGAATGGCTTTGGAACTTCTCAGAGGTAATAAGACGGCTGAAAGGACTCGCAAAACGAGACGAGGAAACTGTGGCAGGCCGCATGAAGGCAGGGAGGGAGCAGTCTACTCGGGGGGGGAAGACGATGAAGGTGAGCGGGGATTGAGAGGCGAAACAGACGGCACAGAGAGTGAAGGAGACATGCGTAAGAAATCTATGAGACGGCTCTCAAGACATGGAAAAGCGGAGGACACGCCAGAGATGTCTGAACGAGAGGCTGTACTGATATGTAGCCAAACTCAGCTAATTGATCATCCGCCTTACGAGCCTGCGATCTCTTCACACATAAGCATCGCTCGTCCTCGCCGTCCTCATGAAATCTCTACAAGACGATTGCAAGTCCGAAGACTCTCACCTGTCTCTTCTACTCTTGAACATCCCTTTCCGGTGTCCCCGGCCCCTCAGAACTCGCCTCTTAGCTCCGCCTCATCATCGTCACCGCCTACTGGCCCTTCGCCCTTTTCTGCACTGCCTCATGATAAAGAGAAGAGAGACCCAAAGCGCGTCTTTTCTCTGTCATTGCCAAAAGAGGGGAGGAGATCGCTGTCGACTTGCAGTCCATCTCCGTCATCATCCTCATCGTCAAGAGGCAGGGCTCTCACGAGGAGGGAGTCGTTGCTGAAGGAATCACCCAGGCAGATTGAGAAACGACAAGATGAACCACGTAATGGAGAAACAAAATCAGTGACTGTAAGGAGGAAGCCGATGCATACCTCAAAACGCCGCACACACGGCTGTCTAACATCAGTTCATTCACGACGGAGAAGACCCCCAGGGAAAGATCTTAAGTCGAGACGCCGGTCACCTTTGTCTCTTCGACATAGGCAACTAGGGTCTTCTGACTTGAGGCGACTTGATCGGTTGAAGATTAAGTACGTGCCTCTCTTCAGGTCAGCAGATTCTTCGCCAAGTACCGGTTCGTCGGGTAGTAGCAATAGTAAGAGCAGCAATGGCGGATTGTCTCCCCTCTTAACTCTCATCTGTACTATACCCCTTTTGACGTCCACGTCTCCGCCTTCATGCTTCTTCTTTCTGTCTCCCTCTTGCGCTTTGGCTCCTCCTCCTCCTTCTTCATCTTCCACACACCATGCGTCACAACGCTGGTATAGAATGGAAAGCTTCTTTGAGACACCTCTCCCCGCGATTTCCTGCCGTGCCTTGTCTCCTTCTCGGTCCGTTTCTGGGGCATGGTGCTCTCTTCCCTTGCTTGCATCCCCGTTCGCACTGTCCCTCTTCTATTCTCGACTCTGTTCTGTCTCGCCATCTACATGGGCTTTCTTTCTATCCTTACTTGTTACAGCTACAACATACAGGTTTACGCCGCCTTCTCCTGCCCTGTTTTCAACTTCCATGTATACTTCGTCAAACGGGTCGTCCGTCACTTCATCTGGGTCTGGGATTCGCTCTAGTGCCTCACAGGATTCCTTGTTGGGGGAAGACTGCCCACGTCCCAGCATTTCGTTTCCTCCGTTAGTATTCATCTTTGAGTTTTTCCCAACTGCATGCTGTGTGGCTTGTTGCCCGTTCTCTGCTTTTTTTCCTTCCTCCGAAGAAACAATGAAATCGAAGAAAGAACAACAGTCGTCTGGGGAGTTCCAGCACTGTGATGAGAAGCGTCAGGCAGACGGAGGGGGGGAGCAGGACGTGAGTGACTGCGGGAAGCCAGGAGGGAAGAGAGGAAGATCATTAGAGACATCTCCGAGAGAGCGAGCTTCAATCGAAGAGGATGATAGCGACGATCATGGTGTAGGACACGACAGAAGAAGACATGGTGAAGGACCATGCTGGGTGAAAGAGAAAGAAAAACAAAAGGACCAGACAAATGAAAAGGAGGGAAGTAAGGAACGGTCGTATCCGCATGGAGAGGAACCCGGCAACCATCATGAGATACAGCGTGCATGTGTTAATGAGAGGAGGAGGCGCAAGGACGAGTGGATAGATAACAACGAACAAGACCCTCAGCACATGTTAGACTCGCCTCCTGCCGCAGCAGCCACTCATGAAACCAACTTGAGAGAAGATTCTTGTGTGCCCATTGAAGGAAACAGAGAAGAAACACAGACATCTGTTGAAGTATCTCCTGTTCATGGCCGTCGTCAAGATATCGGTCCCCTTCCGCCATTAGAGCCGAAGTCACCTTGGGTCACGTGGGAGACCGGAGATATGGATGGAGCTCAAAGGAAAGACTGGAGAAGTGTGTCGTCTTCTCCTTCTCCTAAGAGAAAGAGAGGAAAGAAGGATTGGCGCCCTGCAGTATGCCGGGAGGGAGAATCCACAGCATACAGCGAGAAAGCGTCGTCGTCTTGTTCTTGTTCCGGAGAAGTTCGTCTATGTGGTATTGAGTCTTCTAAACTGATCCGCCTTTGCCGAGAAAGATGCTGTCGAGTCGTCATGCTTCTACCTTCTTTATCTTCCTCCCGGAGTTTCTCGAAAGAAGTGTCTTTCCCCAAGCAACAGCAAGGGAGAGACGTAGCTGGAGAACAAGAAGGCGAACGCGAACATGCAGCAAGATCCCATCATCATAATGGTAGCATCCCCTGCTCCTCGCCTTCTTGTGGATGTGGCTTCAACACACTAAGAAGGACAGGAGTAGGAGAAACACGAAGGGGAAGAGAGCAACTCCGAGAAGAAGAAATGATGGGACAACAAGAACAAGAAGAGGATGGCGTAAGAGAAGTCACTAGCGAAGACGAAAGCCCTTGGATAGAATGGCTAAGGGGAAGGGGAGGCTACGTCGCAGATTTGAGTTTCCCAGGTTTAAGAAGCTCTTGATATGTGCCTGTCGAACGAAGCTGCTAGGCCTCGTGGAAGTTTATACCACTTCATACAGTGAAGTTGAATCTAGAAGACTCTGCTCCCTCTTTTCAGATGGTCCTTGCATGACTTCTTGTCTGTCAAGAGACGCGACTCGCACCGCGCTAGAGGGGGGTACCGTAGTTTGGTGAGTCACCCCCGTAGAGGTATGTAGGATACTCTGCCGGTGTGTCCTGGATCTGTTTGCTTCCGTCGTGCTACGCATTTCGCTTTGCTCGAATTTGTTTTGCTAAACCATTTTGTTTGCCTCTGACGAGCTTCTGCGATCTTCTCCTCTCTGCACATATCTCCACAGACACCTCGGATGTCGTACATGTGGTACAGCTGCCACATAGGTCGGTCACGCAGATATGTTCTCGGTGATAAGACGGGCCTTCTCATGGCATCGTGGCCAAAGAGTCAATCTAGCACGCTATCCAGTATAGAGGTACCATCGGACGTCCTGCATGCGGGCAGGTATTGCCCGTACCGCGTGTGACGTGGTTCTCTCCTTGTAGGGAAAGTGGGAGAGCTACAGAGACTTCAACGGCGTCGTGTTGATACAGCTGTTGCGTGATTATGCTGAAGTTTTGCTAGCACACTTGGCGAGCAGAGAATGCGTTGGAAAAGTCCCGATGTAAAGGGAATGTTTGCAATAGGAGGAGTGAACGGTGAGGTTGTGGCCCGCACGGTTTCTATTGCCTGAGGCGTCATCATCTATCACTAGGAAGAAGAGCGTAACTGTCTTGTCTGCTGCTATGACGTAGTGCACCGAAGTATACCATGCGCGATGAGCAGGTTACTACTGCGCACGAAGCGCAAACTGCGAGGTGTATCTACAGTTGAAAAGTGGTCTGAAAATAAACAAAGTGAGTTCTGGAAGTTCATAAGAAGGTTGCTGCGGCACTTTTCAACCGGACCTCCAAAGAAACTTCATGGGCTCGAGGCTGTGTGTATACGCCTCCCTGACAGGGCAGAAGGGTAATAAAACATTGTAGGAGGTTCTTCAGCTCAACAAAAAGAAGCCTGCAAATACCCCCCATGCTCACAAGAAACAGAACATTCTATCTCCTGTACTGATTCGTCATAGGAATGAAAGAAGACGATTTCTTGGTCTCCCTTTTGCTCTGAAACTGCAGAAAATTCCCTCTGTACCCCGTCTGAGGCATCACGTTCTTTCCCTCTGTGTGTTTCAAAGACAAGTTCCCACACTAGGAAGTTAGGGCGTTCAATTCTTTCCTCCTACTAGTACGCAGAATACAATCCCAAATACACACGCACTCCCTTTCCTTGAACCCCCCAAGAAGGCTGTTAGTTGGGCCCCAGTACAGACGCGCAGTCCAGTCACGCCGACGCATTCAGAACAGAGACCGCTCTAAAGGTCCTTTTCTTGCCCTAATGACGTACGCTATATCTAGAACAGCGCGATTCTCATCAAGCCTAGGCCGGCGTTCCCCATTGACTTCTTCCCCAAGAACCCTTGTTACCAGAGAGGCCTGACCTCCTTACTCCCGTCGTCATAGGATAACTTGCCGACGTTCATTCTTTCGTTTCCCCATCCCGCTTCTCTGAATGAGGGTGTGAAACTCTTGAAAGGCTGCGCAGATCGTGTGAGCGGCTTGCTCTTCACATGCTCTGATCGCTGTGTCTTGAGGATGTTCGAATGTCTCGACTTTAGCGGTTGACCAGAGCTTTTCGGTCAGCTGCTGTTGAAGATGCTGATGTGATGATCCCTGTTGGGCAAGGGAAGTGGTAATAACGTCACTTGCAGTAACTTTTCCTCCAGGAGGAGTAGGAGTAGGCAACCTACCTTGTGGACTATCCATTCTGCTGCTAAAAGAATCCCTTTCTGTCGACTCCGGAATGTCTTCCTTGTGAGCATTTGTCTGACGAAAATGGGAAGGCGGTGGAGGTGTATGTACACCTGAAACTTCCTTAACTCCATTAGGTGAGGTAGGCACAACAGGCGCTCCTGGGGTGAGGCTTGGACCAGCTCCTTTAACACCCAGGATTCTCTGGAGCTCAGCTTGAAGCTGCGGTGATGGGGTGAAGGGCAGACGCATCGTAGAATACCCTTTCGGTTTATAAGCCGCCGCACTCCTCTCCGTAAAGGATGACGAAGTGTGACAGCGTGTTGAGTGACTGGCTGGACAGGAAGAGAGAGTACAAGAGGGCTGAGTGAAGATATCAGGTGTAGCAGCATCTAGAGACGAAGGGAGAGAATCGCATAATGGATCACCTTTAAAAGAAGAAAGACAGGGAGTCTGAGAGACAGAAGTAGCATCTGAAGGAGATGGCGGGCCTGCAAGAAGAAGAGGGAATATTTTCAAGACGAGTTCCTTTGCGTGGAACATGAATAACCGAAGAGGCCAAGCACCTTGGACTTGACAACAGCACTTCCCAGCATTTGATATATGACTATGAAAAACACATCCTGAAGAGATAGCTGCGGTTAACTGTCTTCTTGCTTCCCTGACATCCTTCGTTCCTCCTTCATTCTGTTCTAGGCCATTTCGCCCCTCTCGATCAGCTATATTCTCAAGTACAGAACTGCTTGCCGTCTCTTCTTTTTCTCCAGTGTCCCGCCCTTCTTCGTTCCCTTCGTTCCGAGCTGACTTCTTGACACCCGATCCAACTCTTCCCCCACCCCGAGGCCGGCGCGAACCACGGCTCTTGTACCAAGGTTTACATCCGTATGCCTGGGGATTCCGTAGAGGTATGAGATGATAGAGGTGAAAGGAGATTTGCTGATGTAACCGTATATCTTTCGGAACTTCTGAATTATCCGGTTCTCTATGAGCTAAGCCACCCCTGCAGAATGGCGTTTTATCAAGAAGATGAAGTAAAGGTCTTGGACATAACAACAGATCTCCGCAGTCGACAGTCAAACGGCAATGAAGATTCGGCTCCTTTGGAAGAGGAACAAGACTTCGTAGAAGGAGCTGAAATGTAGTGAGCATTCCCCTTCTCATCGTATCATGATCTAAGGAGATCCCTTCGATGTTCTCTCCATGATCAGCATCTGCATCTCGGATATCAAGATAAGCCAAGGTGCTGTCATCATCTCGCTGTGTCAATCCAAGGTCTTGTCTACTCCCAGCCTGTTGTCCCCTTTTCGCTGCATGTTCAGGAGATATAGCCTGACCATCTTCACACTGGGGTAGCTCTGATGCGTTCGCCTGAGGCAGCATACAGCAAGCCTCAGAAGAAAAGGAAGAAGAGAAAGAGGTCGAAGTATAAGAAGGCGGCCCATCTGTTGGGGTACTTGGGACAGAACCCAACGGAAGAGAAGAGGGAAGACAAGAAGTAAGCGTGGTAGGAGTGCATGAAAAGGAAGGAGAAGAAGAGGCAACCAAAGCTTCAGCAGTACTGGTGGAGAGTGGAGTCCGTCCCGAAAATCTCGTGGGCTTGTCTGTCCGCCTTCTATCGGGAGATTTGTCCGCAGTCTCTTTTTCTGCGAGGGTTGATCTTTCACTATGGTGTGTCCCATCATTGGCGTCTATTCGCTCTTTTTCTTGATCGCTTCCGACTAGTTCTCTTTCCTGAAGATGTTCGTCTGCTTGTCCATTTCCTTCTCCCAATCTAGAAGTTGAAGAAAAGATGCGATCATCGCCAAACAAGGCCTCATTTTCTCCTTCGATTGTCTCGTAGATCTCGGCAGGGAGACGCAGGACATCTGGTATCTCAGGATACGTGGAAGCCGCGCATCTGGTTCTAGAAACGGCGCCCCCCACTATCTTGGATTGATTGCCCTCTCTGACTTCATCCGAGACATCGCTCATCATCATTTTCCTCTCATCTTGATTTCCACGTTGTTCTACCATAGGTCTCTCTCTTTCAACTTGTCCGTTACTTTTTTCTGTAGGGGGGGGAGTACCACAGAGGAGAGCCGCCTGAACTTCAGGAGGGGGCGGTTGTCGCGTTGCTTCCTTTTCGCCTTCTGGCTCACCACTTCTCTTTCCTTGGGTGTCTTTGGTCTTGACTTCCTTTTCATTCTCTTCTTTTTTTCTCTTCCCTTTCTTTCTCTCCGTGTTCTTCATCGTCTTGGTGAGCTCGGCTTTTCGTCGTCTTTCCGCTTCAAGGAGAAGTTCCTTCTTTTGCAGAAGCATGAGAGGTGTCAGCACAGGGTGTAGTGCGTCTATCCCAGGACGGAGTTTGTACGGCATAACAAGCAAGTAAATGCAAATAACGTAGACAAAGAAGGATAAGAGAAGCTCTTCTTCTGACTCCTTTGATAATCCCTTAGGCAAAAGGAGCCATGATAAAGAAGCGTCTCCATCCTCAATGATTTCGAGCCTCGCACATGCAACAAAATGAAAGGAAGAAGAAGAACACGAAGGCCTACGCAAATACAAAAGAAAACCTTCAACATTTGGATTCGTCATCTCCTCTCTTAAAGTACGTCTCAGCCAATGCAATGTTCTCTGTCTCCCTACCCCACTTCCATCTTCAAAGAGTTCTGTGGCATTGGTGATAACCAGAGGCTTCTCTTCTCCACTCCTATTATCTTCACCTTCTGCAACCCTCTCAGTTGCTTCTAGACCTTCTTGCTCTCGTCTTTCGGTATGGCTATTTGTAGATGAGTCACAACGCCTCCGTGGAAATACCTCCTCTTCCGTCTTTCCTTCTGTCTCTTCCTCCTCTTTCTCCTCATGTCTTAACGTCTTCTTCTCTTCCTCTACGCCTCGGACTGGCTGTGTTCTTTTCTTTGAACGGTCATCATGAAGCATTTCTATAGATGGCTGCTCAACTGGAAGCTCTTTTCTTGGCAGATGGGGTGAATATGATGAGGTTTCACTGAGCCTCTCATCCCCGACGCTTTCATCGATGAAGTCTGTCATATCATCGACGCAAGAGCTGCCTTCATGGCAATAGCTGTTCGCTACACATTTTCCGGAATCTTTATCGAACTCATTAGATACAATACCTGCTTCTTCTTTGCCGTCCGTCCCAACCACATCACGGTCCGTCGTCTCATTTGACTGACTTTCCTCGGGAAACTTTTCTTTCTCCCTTTCTTCTTCGATGAGTCTTGATGAGTCATAGGTATTGTTCCTCCATAATCCAATATTCTCTTCATCGGCCGCTTCTCCTTGGTGATCGACTTTTGAAAGAGAAACTTCGATCTCTTCCTCTTCGTCCTGGTGGCTGGTTAGCTGTATTTCCGGTGTCTCCTCATTCCGTAGTCCTTCGGGGACCCCACTCACTTCTCTTTCCTTCGGATGTGACTTACCTTCCTTTCTCCGTGTCTTCTCATGTTGTCTTTCTCTAGGCCCGGCTACATCTCCCGTGCGAGGAGGTGTGCTAGGGGTAGCAGAGTCACTCAGAGGTGTTGAGTGATGCTCTACCTTACTTACCTGTCCTCCCTGACGCCCTGGTCGTTTGCCTCCACCTGCGTATTGACATGGGCCGCCGCCGCTGCTGAGCTCAATGAGAGTGAGGATGCGGTGAAGATTCGCGACTTCCAAAGGATTCAAGAGAGGGTGGAGAGGCAGAGGACAACAACACGGTAGAAGCTGAAGAGACGCAAAGAAGGTACTGCACCGCAGAAGCACTTGACGGATGATTTTTTGGGCAAAGGAGAGAGGCGTAGAAGAACAAGGGGGAGAACAACAGGAACAAGAAGGCAAAGTAAATGACGGAGGTGGCAAACTACAAGGCGACAAATGAGATGCAGAGGGATGCGGAATATGAGGATCAGGGGGAGGTGTCTGGGTGGATGAACCTATCTCAGAAGGTAAAAGAAAAGAAGGACAGGGTAGCGGAGCCGAAGAAACTCCAACGGACCTATCTGGTGCCTGTGCCTGGCTGTCACCTTCGACTTTTTCGCACTTTTGAACCGACGGAGGAGTGGAAGGTGAAGAGCAGTGAGGGAGGACCGGAGACGCTGTCTCACTTGAGAAAGAAGTTCTTGGAGATGTACCAGATGAGGAAAAAGCGGAGACGAACGGGAAATGTGAAGAAGAAGACGAACAAGATGAAGACGATGAAGTACCAAGAATGTGTGGAGACGAAGGATTTTCTTTATGCGTACCGTCCGGAGTGGAACAGGGTGGAGGACTCGTGTCCGGTGTGCTGTAGGAATGCCCGAGGGCAGGGGGAGGTGAGGACAGGGAGGAGGAGGAGGAGGTAGGAAGGTGGGAGTTGAGAGATAGTGATGACGATGATAAAGGAAGCCCGGATGTATGTCCTGTCAAACAAGGGGGCCCCCTCCAATCTTCACCAGATGAACACGATGGATGGCTTACAGCCAGGCTTGAACGAGAGGAGAGAGAATTCTGGTGTCGGAGCCCGTCTGCGCGCTCCTCCTCCTTCTCCTCAAATTTCCTTCTTTTTTTCTGACGACGGCAGGGGACTGGGGCATCTGTGTCGGTGTAACAAGGAGAACTTAGTGCTAAACAAGGCGGCAGTTCAGCAGTGCACGCGAGAGTTGAAGGTGAATCGAGTGAAGGACAAGAGGAACAAGAAAGGTCGGAAGAAGGACGACAGACCGGGGGCTGGTCAAGGTAAGGATCTTGCGTCCCTCCATCATCTGTAGTTGAGGAGGCCAGGCCATCGGACGGCATAGAGGAACCACAGGATGGTTGTGAAGAAGACAATGAGTCGGGAGAATTGTATCCAGGAGACGACATCATTAAAGGGTATGAAGAGGAAGAAGACAGACTTCAAATGGACCAAAGATCAGACAAAGTCATGCAGGAGACGTTGGTGGAGTCTTGAGGGGAGGCACGCCCCAAGTCGAAAGTGAGGGAAGCAGCGCACGAGTCCGCAGAAGACGATAGGGACGTGGACCTTAGTGTAGAGGTCGGAACAGGGTATGGTGAGGACTGCTGGAAGTTCACGAGGGAGAGGGGGAGGACATGCGTGAGGAAGATCCGGCTGCTTGTTTGTGCTCTGTGAAGAGGTTTGTTCCGTCCCCTGTCCCAAAGGCGATGAATTGCACTCACCGGAAAATCTACCCCGAGAACTCATACTCCTGCTTTTTCCCCGCCGACTGGCTACTGGCCAAAGATAGGAAGATGTGTTTACAGAGCCTCGGCAAGAGAAAGGCCGGGACTTAGAGAGAAGGCAAAGGGGGAGCAGAACATGAGAACGGACGTATGAGGGCGACTAGACGGGAATGGAAGAAGACACGTTGCGTGAAGAAGGGAAACACGAGTTGAGAGAGATCGAGTGGCCTGGCAGTCCGGACGTAGGGGAGTTCGTCGTGGGCCCAAGGAGTGCAGAAGCCGATGACAGGATTCAAGAAGGGCTTGAAGAACAAGAGCGCGATCTACCTGGATGTGCCGTCTGCGTAGGTGTCGTCAGAGAACGCGCCTTTTTGTTGAGAGAGGGGAGAAGGTGGCGTTGTGCTAGCCGGACACTCACCACCTGAATGACTCCAGCGCTGCACTCCAGGAGAAGCAGATACGAGAAATGCCCGGGCAGCGACACGGATTGCTGGAAGGAGCAGGAGAGGGGCGGCAGGAGACATGAAGCAAGCGGGGGGACTGCAGATCACGAGTGTCTGTTGGACTCCCAGATACCCAAGCAAAAAACTTTGGTGAAGTTGCTTTGCACGGAACGGCCTTTGTAAGGATCACAAGGGGGCCGGTGACACTAAAGGGACTGAAGGCCATTGAGCCGCGGGAGTTCCCTTTCATACGATCGCCCGTACGGTTCTATACGCGGGCTACTCCCGGGAACCCCCGAGTCGCTGGAGGTTGAATGAAGTGCATGAGGGACCGGAAGGACAAGACGGATCTGGGGCGGACAGATGATGAAGAAGCGAAGACCCAGACGGGAAAGAGCCGGTCGCGAACAAGACGAAAGTAAGACCGGCGGAGATGACGACAAAGAAGGTGATAGCCGATTTTCAGGTAGGGAATCATGTAGAGCAGTGAAGGACGAAACAAGTTGTGAGACGTAGAAGAGGTTGGACGCAAGAAAGGTGCTGCTGTAGGATAGCGTCTGCATTAGAGGAGCGAATACAGAGGTTCACGAAGGTCCATCACGTGCGGATGCGGTCTGCTTGCTCCGCTCCGAAGGAAAGGAGAGGATACCGCCAACTGAAAAGAAGTTGTCTGTCTTTAGAGTCTCTGAACGAAACTCCTTGAGTACAAAGAAGCATACAGCGGCCCCACTCTGTATGTCCGAGTTAAGGTCCTCTGTCACCTGTGAGAAATTACCTGCTACTCTACAGTTCACTCTACATCAAATGCTTGATATCCTCATCACACACGAGGCATCCTGGTCTTTGCTTGCACTCCGTGAGTGTGGGCTTTGCTCGAAGTTGAGGGAAGTCGGGCTCTCAACTGGAAGAATAGCTGCGCGCTGAAGCTTTCTGAGTCGCAGTTGCCGGACTTTGCGGTAGGAAGAGGCGACACTTCAGCTTCGCGACAGGGCATTTTCTTGTCTCTTCGCTTGAAAAGGCGTGTGTCTGGGCGTCCCCGAGATAAACAGGAACTCAGACGCGTGGACACGCCAGTCAAGCTTGGAGATGTCCACTGGACTAACGCGTGTTGCCACATTAGGGAGTCACTCTGGACGCATGATGTCAGGGCTCGAAAACATACGAGCCGTGAGACGCTTATCGGCGAGAAGAAATATCTTCCCGCGTCCTGCTTGGACCGAGTATCTTGTGCGCGCCGTGCTGTGCGCGGGTGGCTCCGGAGCTCCTGATGGCAACACCCCTCGCGGTACTCGGAGAGTTGAAGGGGGCCGCAGACCGCTCCAGGCAAGAAAGTCCCCTCCCAGTTCACTAATCTCTGAACGGAGGCGAATACTAAGGAACACGCAGTCTCTTGCATCAGCTGCGGAGCGCTATCGCGTGATTTGGGACCCGGCTCGACCGCGCACACATAGAGTGCCCTACAAACGGCCTATCTTCTTGCAGAACAACTCTAGAGAACCAAGCGTCGCATACTATACAAGCTTGCGCCACAGTCGAGAATGTTGCGCGGCTACTTTGATAAAAGCACCAACATCGCCGTGTGTGCACTCTCTCCAAGGTCCTGCTTCGTCGGAGACACGGCAACCGTCTACAGCGATTCCAAACACTGGGGGGAAAGGCTTCAGGATGACATCCGCACCGGCGTTCGACAGAAGATGACAGTATGTTGATAAAATGCTCGTTCATCCATTGTGGATATGCATGTGGATATCGCTCAGGGAATCCGAAGCTCATGAGCGAGAGTGGCATACTGGTGCAGCGCACTCCAGGCGACCTCTCATCGCAGTATATAGTCGCTCGATGCAAAGAAGGTAGCGACACAGTGACGTACAGAAAAACAAAGCCTTCAAGAAAGGAGTTCGCCGCCACTGAAAGACGGCTGCTACTAAAGCCAGAGAATTGCCAAGGAGGTTCAAGCCGTCCAAAGGCCCCGACCGCTCGACAGCTGCAGTCCCACCGTCCGCCGGGGTACCGCCAACGGGCCCCCCTTGCTGTAGCTGGTTTCCACAACTGCCTATTACGGAAAAGTTACTCAAAGGCACTTAGGGGCGGGCCATAGGCATGCAGACGAAAAAGGTAACGTTGTGCCACTTTCAGTCCGAAGGTGTCGAGAACCAATGCCCATGGTTTTACAGAAGCCACGTTTCAGTCGTGCATGCAGGTGAGCCCCTGACTCCGCCGAGGCGCCAGTCAGAGACCAGGGACCCCGAGTTGCTGCTAGTTGGAAAGCGTGACCGCGTGGGGTGATACAGGTACTGATACAGGTACCAGATACCGGCTGCAGACACGCCAAGAACCCGGGCTGGGGTAAGAGAAGACGTGGGTTGGGGCCGTCCCACGTCTTTCCTAACCACTTAGCTATCCATCCACGTACTGCTTTTGTGCTGCGGTAGCCGTACTTTGCCTTTGTGACGGAAACGGCATGAACCCGTGAGTCTGTCGTTGCTCTTTTGTCCAATGGTGACCGCTGGCGCGAGGGTGACCGCAGTGCGCATGCCACGTGCCAGGCTTGCAGAGGCCGGCGGATCTAGTGGAGCGGCGACAGTAACATTCGGGGGACACCGCCAGCCCCGTTCCTCGAACTGTAAACAGTGCGCTGCCGGCAGCTTACATTGGTCCGGCAGAGGGTTCTCCGGGGATGCTGCGGCCACCGGACGGCCACCGGCACAACGTGATAGCTGTTGAACAAGAAGTGGCTCCGCGAAGAAGACACAGAGAAAAGAGGTACTGATATCCCAGTTGGCGACTCCCAGAAGCCTCTGGTGGTTCTGTGCATACGAGGGACCAGGTAGTGACGTGATCAGGGGACG
>NW_027154050.1:32194-35130 GCF_002600585.1 Cystoisospora suis
GTGCCGTGCCGCCCCGCGAGAACAGGGGGCGGCGTCGGAAGGTCGAACCCCGAGTAGACGGGGGGGGGGAAAACGAACGTTTTCCTTCGAGGCGAACCGTGAACGAACCTCGCGGGTTTTTGCAACGTGGCCTCGATCCACGCCGAGCCCCCTTGCGGCGGACGGAGCCTCTCACTGATCTACAACGGAAGTGTCTCAAGAATACTAACAGATTTTGGTGACAGAAGTGGGGGCTGCTCGGTCCAACAACGGCGTGGCTACTTTTTGGTCCTATCCGACAGGCTCACTTCCTACCCCCCTTGCAGCCGAGTTGTTTCGGTCACATTTTTGTGTGACCACACGTGCAATGACNNGCCGTTCGGACGGCTCGCGGAGCTTATCACCTGGCCGCGAATTAGAGGCGCCCCCAGTTAACTCCGCGGCGACTTCGCAGCAAAACCGAGTGATAGCGGCGGACCTCATACAAGAACAGCTACTAAAGACACTCCAGGATGCGTTATCCGACAGCCGTCGGATGCACAAAGAGGCGGAAGGGCGAATCCGAGAGTTGATGAAGAAAGAAGAACGAAGAGTCGCGGAAATAGCAGAGCTGCGAGTGAGAGTGGCTGAGCTGGAGGGAAAACTGCTTCACAGTCAGCAGCAAAGTACCACGACCCAAAAGCCTGCGTTCACCGCCGATCTCAATTTAGAGCCCCTACCCACCTATCCCGTGGATGACAGTTCAGACCCACAAGAGTGGTTTATCCACCTGGAGGCAAAAGGGGATTTCCCGAGTCGAGACGACGACTGGAAAGTCAAGGCACTATTGAAGTACCTTCCCGACCAATACCACGCTGAGTTGCTACCCTTGATGTTGGGGTCTAGGCCCAGGTATGAGCGGATGCGAGATCACCTGATTGTCCATCACCCTACTTATGGGAGCTACCCTCTGGGCTATTATAAAAGGAAACTGGACGACCTAAAGTGCATGTGGGTGAGCCCCTCCCAGATGCGAGGGTACCTGCTTAAGCTAACGAACTTACAGAGAAAGATGTGCGAAAAGCTGAGTAAGCCTACCGCAGCATGGGATGAGGAGACGCTGCGCAGCGCCTACCTGGAGGCGCTGCCTGCTAGGATGATCCCCGCAGTGGTCGCACACGGAGATTTCAACAGCTTGAGCTTAGAGCAGTTGCAGGCCCGAGCAGAGGCCTTCGTGTTAGGAGAACAATTGCAAGAACGCAAATCGGGCCAGTGTACCAAGGCGCCCACGACGAGCATTATCGTGTCAGAGAACACAGAGCCCGAACGGAAGCAAGGCTGTTATGAATGCGGTTCTCACGGGCATTGGGCAAGGAACTGCCCAAACCGTAAAACGAAACAGTGCCAGCGTCGGAGGGAAGCGCCGCAGCACGAATGTACGGTATGCAGGAGGAAGGGTCATAGCGCACGGGAGTGTTGGTACAAAGACATGCGACGGTGCAGAAACTGTCTGGGGTTTGGACATCGGGATTTCGAGTGCCGAACCCCCAGAATCGAACAACAAAGCACAAGCAACGGTAGCCGGTCAAGGAGCCCAGAGCGCGACCGTAGAGGTAGGTGGCGACTACCAAGGCCGGCAAGCCCCGCGTCCGGAGGCGCGGGACGCTCTGGCTCACCGGTGCGGAAACGGTCGCGCAGCCCATCGAGGAGAGTCTCTTTTGCGCAGATCGCCCAGGCAAGTGGAGGATCCGCGGTTTCCGCGCTCGCCGACGCGAGCAACGCGAAACAGCAATCGTATCTCGTGACCGCTAGAGTCTGGGGGACGCTCGAGGGGGTTGAGGTAAAGATGCTTCTGGACACGGGAGCAGAGGAGAATATCATTGGTAAAAGGCTGGCGGAACGCCTCCAGAAAGTGGGCATCTCTTTCGAGCAGGCAGGCGAAAGACGGATGCGCGGCTTCAGCCCCAACCTGGGGGAAGTCCCACTGCTAGGGACAGCGGAGGTGTTGTTCCGAGTAGGTCCGGTTGCAGTCAGGGACTCTGTTTTTGTGGTCGAGGAGACCACAGAAGATGTCATCGTGCGGTTTGGTTTCCAGCACCTTGCAAGGTTCCTGATCGATCCTATCTCCAGGTGTATTCGGTTTGCGGACTTTCCAGAGGTAACGGTACCACTACTTTGCAGGAGCGAAAATAAGTACCTCCTACGAGCGGCAGCGTCCGTGGTCATCCCCCCCTGGAGCGAAGCCTTTATAAAAGTGGGACCAATACAGGGGTTACCGACACCCATCTGTCTCGCCCCATTCTATGGTCCAGGGGCTCATGCGCGACGATTCACAGCGGCGCACGGCTACTCTGACAATAGAGTGACCCGGCTCTTGGTCAGCAACTTCACCCGGAAGCCGTGCCGCATTGCGAAGGGCACAATAGTTGCCCGAGTGGAAAGCTGTGACACACAACAGGGTACCGTCGACGCCCCCCCGCAAAGCACCGAGCACCCAAGCGTGGCGGCCGAGACGACAACGGAAGCGGACTGGAAGGAGGAAATGCCTTCCCTCTAGGAGACCCAGGCTAATAGAACACCGAAGGAGTTCGGAAGCCTCATACGACTTCTACAAGAGTATCGGGATATTTTTAGGTTCGGCCGCAACCCGCCATCAAGGGGTAAGGTCGCGGAGGTCACAATCCCAGCGGGGGACGCCAAGCCCTGCTCTACGGCACCTCACAAGCAGTCTCAGTTGGAGAAGAGAATAGTAGCACAGGAGATTGAAAAGATGGCGGCGCAGGGTATCATAGAGCCGAGCACATCACCGTGGTCCAGCGGCGTCGTGCTAGTCCAGAAGAAAGACGGGTCGTGGAGATTTTGCGTGGACTATGGCAAGCTCAACAAAGTGACGGTGAAAGATGTGTACCCGCTTCCGAGAGTGGAAGATCTCCTCACTGCGCTACAAGGCGCAACATGTTTCAGCACACTAGACATGG
>NW_027154051.1:0-475 GCF_002600585.1 Cystoisospora suis
CTGGGCACTGGTGTGACCTGTGTTGTAAGTGCCACGGTGTTCTTTGGGTACTTGAACCGTTTTGCTTTGGACTATTCGCCTTGTCCGTCGCGTCGTGCTCCCTCTGAGGGCTCCCCGGTTGCCTGACCTGTTGTCGGTGGTTTGCGTGACGTGTCCTGGTACTGTTCTGCGGGTGTTGTAACGTTTTAAAGACTTCGAACTTCGCCCTTTGGGGCTAATCTGTTGCTTCCGTTCCCCCTCGGAAGGTCTCGTCCCTCCTTTTGTGGTCACCTTGTTGACCTGGCCGCCGGGATGGGTCTGGTCGTCTTGACCGCATCTTGAAAACGGAGGTTCCACGGCTGCCTCCCAGTAGACCCGTACTCTTGGCGTCACTTCGCCCTCACGCAGCTCACCGTAGTTCGTTTGCAGAGGTTGTTGTGGCTGTTCCTGGCCGTAGTTCGGCCCCTGCCTCTGACTAGAACACGTTGCGTTCACT
>NW_027154052.1:0-321 GCF_002600585.1 Cystoisospora suis
GGGGACGGAATGGTCCCATACGCGGAGGAGGCAACAGTCGTCGAGATAACGGTAAAGGGAGGTCGTGCACAGGTCAAGGAACCCCGGTGAACTTTCCGCACGCGCAGAACCCGTGTATTCCACCGAGGTAGGTCAACTTGAAGTTGTTCCTCTTCGCTGAAGGTTCTGACCCTAGGGGTGTAGGACGCTCGTGAGCGAATTCCTAGTATGGGAGAAGACTCACCAGTGCCTAGTCGAGAGGTCACACCCACCAGTCGTCCTTCTCGGCTTCGCACAGCGACCCCCGCAACCCTAGAATCATTACAAATTGGTGGGCACTGC
>NW_027154053.1:0-171 GCF_002600585.1 Cystoisospora suis
GAGGAGAAGAAGAAGAAGAACGCTTCAACTGTTAAGGAATGTTCTTTTGGGTGTTTTTCTTTACTACCTCTTTTCTCTCCTTCTTCTCTTTACAATCTGTTCGTTGGTTTCTCAAGAATGAGATCTCGTTTTTTCTTTTGGGAGAAATGAGATGGCGGTCTTTTTCCTTCT
>NW_027154053.1:199-463 GCF_002600585.1 Cystoisospora suis
AAATGAAGACATCCTAATAGTTCGTCATCTACTCTATCATGCCAAAATGTATCTATCCTTCCTCTCCGACTTTTCATATCCATCAACCACCCAATCTCCGTCTCTTCCTGGAAGGTCTTTCTCTTGTTTCATCTTGCTGTTCTTTCTTCTCTTTCGTTTCTTTCTTCTTCTCTTGTGAACATCGTCGGCCCTCTTCCTCTTCCCTTCCTCTCTGTGCTTCTGCTCAAGAGGAGACCACTTCCTTTTTGCCCCTTCTTCTCTCCT
>NW_027154053.1:553-28038 GCF_002600585.1 Cystoisospora suis
GAGATAGATGTGCAGAAAGGAGGAGAGAGAGACTTCCTTCTTCTTTTCACTTCAAGAATGTCTTTTTCTCTTCTTCGTCTTCCATCGGTTTTCAATTCTCTCTTGTTGTCTGTCGAGAGTCTAACTCCTTTACCTGCAAGTTCATTCACACATGCGGGATGAAACTCGTCTCTTTCTTCTCAAGTCTCAGAGGGTACCTCCTCTGTTTCTTTCTTCTTCTTCACCGTCCTTTTCTCNNTCTTCCTTTCCTTGTTTCTCGTGTCTTGCAGCGGGTCCCATTGTGGTTGCTCTTCCTTTTATTCCCTCCTTCATTTAACTGTCTCTAGTACCTCTGGGTTCTCTGTGCTCTTCTTGCTGTCTTTCTATGCGTTGACTTGAAAGGCACGTCACTCTTAGGGCCATGTTGATTGACTTCACTACGGTAGTCGTCGTCGTTGTCGTTGTTCTTCTCTTCCTCTTCTCAAATCCTTCTTTCTTGCACCTGAGAATCGAGGGGTGAGGAAGGAGCTCTTCTTCGTTCATTAACTGTCGCATTGACGATTCGAATCAGGGGCGCAAGAGCTCTTAATAGAAGAGTTAGGCGAAAGGTGGGAATAGGCGCGATCGTCTTCTCCTCTTGATATATAAGAAGTTCCAAAGATGGAGAGACACCAGGCGCCCCCGCCGAGATGGCAAGATGAGGAAAAGAAAGAGGGAGAAGATCTTTCTTCTTCTTCTTCAGGGGATGTTTCTCGCCAAGTATTGCAAGAAAAGACTTCCTCAACTCTGCAGTCTTTCGATGGCAAGGAAGATTTCAAACAAGACAAGAGAATACATGATGCTTCTTCTTCTTCCTCTACATCGACTGCTAAAGTTGGAGAAGACAATTCTTCTGTCTTTCCGGAGCCGTCATCTTCACCTCATTTTCATATTTTCCCTTCAGAGCCTTCAAGGATAGCAAATCCTCTTTCTTCTTCGTCTGCTATGTCTTCCTCTTCTTTCTCTTTCACGTCTAATTCTCCTTCCCCTACTTCTCCACCCCCTCTTTCTTCTGGTTCTGCTCTTGGATCTTCATCTTCTCCTCCCGTCTCCGGTGTTCCTTCATCCTCTATCTCTCCGTGGTCGTCGTCGCCCTTCTCCTCTTCACATGCTCCTCCGAATCTCGTGAAATTTCAGCCTTTTACGTTGAGTATTGACGTCTCTTTTTGGAGAAGATTAGGAGAGAAGAAACTTCATGAATGGCGTCTTGAGACCCCATGGGTCCCTGTCATAGCCTCAGCAATTCCAACAATCTCTCGAACGTCTTTTTCTTCTTCTTCATCTTCATCTTCTTTCTCTCTCTCTCACCTTCAGAGTGCTAGCGAGGAATTCTCTCTCCCGGAAGTGTCTCCTCGGAGTCTTTATCCTCGCCTAGGAGCAGTTCGAGGAGAGGGGGTGGGAAGTGTCGCGGGAAAGAGAGGATCTCTTGGATCAACTCTAATACAATCTTCATCTTCTACCTTAGCCTCTGGAGGTCATATGGCAAGTCCAGCTGTGTTTCGTCTCGACGGTCGTGCTTTTGCGAGTGAAAAGGCATTTTTCCATTGTCCCCAGCAAGAAGAGGAAGAAGATGAAGAAGGTCTTTCGCTCTTATCTTCTTCTTCTCAAGGAGAGAAGGAAGAGCAAGAGAAAGAAGAAGAGACATCGTCATCTTCTTTCTCGCGACCTCGTTGTCGTGAGAACCTCACTTCTTCTTCTTCTCTGGAAAGCACAAATGTACGAAAGTTAACGACCAAGTCAGAGAATTCCCCCTCTTCCTCTTCTTCTTCTCCATCTGCTCTATTTGGTGGAGAGGTTCCTATGCTAGGGTATGTGTATAATTGTAATTCGCTTGAAGAATTTCGGACTTTTGATCGCAAGTCAGCTATACGAGATCTCCTACGAGGAGGACCGGGGAATGCGTCTCAAGCTTCCCCTCTTTCATCTTACCAACAAGCAGTCGTAGGATTCTCTAGACGTCAGAGTCGACGAAACCTATCTTCTACTCCTTCTTCTTCTTCCTCCTCTTCTCCATCGTCTTCGTTGTCTTTGACCCCGGGTCACCATTCATCACACCAGGGATCAGAGAGCAAGTCCTCATCTTCTTCTTCTTCAAGTTCTCTTCTCTCCCCTGTCGTGGAGACAACAGGCGAATCCTTACAGAAGAAAACACCCTCTTCACACGGGCCTACGATACAGGGGGGACCCTCGTCGAGAGCCTTCTGTGGGGTGAGAGAAATAGATGAGAAGAAGACTTCTTACTCTCGGAGTGAAGAATCGATCTTGCTGTCTCTACCTATCAATGAAGATTCTTTCTGGTCGGGAGACAACCCGGCGACTTCTTCTCCAGGTGGAGAACATAAGAAGACTCGAGAAGGTCAAATGGTGGATTCTGCAGGCATGCCTTCGTCGACGTCTTCTTCTTCTCCCTCTTCTCTCTCCACGTCAGGGAATGAAGAATCCTGGCGTTGTCCGTGTCATTTATCGTCATCTGCTTCTACGAAATCTCAAGAGAGGTACCAAGGTCTCGATAGGGGTCTTGGTCGACATAGAAATCCTAAAGGGGCCTCACAGCACACGGCCTCCTATCATCAGCCATGGTTATGCGAGTGTATGTACACCTCATTACCACCTGTCTCTCTTGCGTGTCGATTTCTTCTAGTCACCTTCATCGACCTAAAGGCATTTGTGGCTTTCTATTCTTGTGCTCTACCATGTGTAAGACCAGGTATCGATTTCTATCTCTTTCGTCCTCCTCAGAAAGTCATCATTCCTACATCTTCTCTCTCTCTTCATCCTTCCTCTCCTCGACAGAATCGACCTAGAGGAGAAGGAGATAAAGATAATGAAGTTGAAGGAGGTCTTGCCAGCAGAGCCGGAGATGATAGAAGAACGGAAGAGAGAGCTGACCTAACCACTCAAATAGAAACTTCTCTCCTTCTTCATACTTCGCCTGTGGAGACGAAAGGACGTCTTGAAGATACCTCTAGTCGCGACGCTATGAAAGAAGAACCTCCTGTTTCTTCACGAGGTCGCCTGAAGAAAGAAGGAGAGCGAGAAGGAGGAGAAGATGACGAGGTGAAAGATGTCCAGACAGAAAAGCAAAGAGGAGAAGGAGAAAGAAAAGAAGAAGAGGAAATGGCGAAAAGATACGTGCCCTCGGGTTTCACGATAGAAGAAGTTATATCTCTTTCAAGAAGAATCTCGACTTTAGAAAATGGAGAGTCGCCTTATATTCGGAGTGGTGTATTTCTCATTCTTAGAAAGGAGAAGAGAAAAATTAACAGAGATGACAGGTGTCAATCAGGGGGGGTGGTCCAAGACGAAGGTACAAAGAGCGATGAATCTTCTTCTCTCGAGAAAAGAAGATCTCCGCATATTTTGCTTCAACACGCTTCTTCTCTCACTGGAAAAGAAAGCTTGAGAGAAGAAAGAAAACAAGAGAAGGACAAGGAAGAACAGGAGAAGAAGGATGATGACGAAGAGGGGGAGAGGGTAGTAGGAGAGAGAAAAAGAGACAGTCAAGAAGAAGAGACTGTTGGTAAAGGAAAAGAGGAAGATGTTCTGAAAGATCAAACAAAGAACGCCAAAGAAGAAGAAGACGAAGGAGTACCAGAGAACAGGGGGAGAGATCGCGGCTTTTTCTGTGAAAATGAAGAAAGAATAGACTCTTCATCTTTCTTTCTTCTTCCTGTCCTTGCGTTAGAGTATCTCTCATCTATATTAGAGACTCCCTACAGCAATAAGGCATGCATCACTACTGATACAAAGATTCCTACAGACACGCGTATAGACACTTCTTCTCCTTCTACCTCTTCTGATCTCCTGTCATCATTGCATGTCTCTACGTCACCGTGTATCTCTTCTTCTCCTGCCTTCCCCTCAACTCGACCTTCCTTATCTTCGTCTTCTACGGTTTCGCCATCTGAAGTTCGTAGGCGATTTCCTCCTTCCTATTCACGACGTGTAACTGAGGCGATTAAGGCTGCGTTGACATCTCCTTCAGGTGTATATACACTGTATTTGTGTTATATTGATCCATCAGGAAATCCTGATGCTCTTGGTTGGCCATTAAGAAATCTTCTCTTTCTTCTTTCTATACGTTTTCATCTCTTCGGGAAAGTTCTGCCGATTTTCTCGTTTCGTGACTTTCATCTCCATCTCTCTCTCTCTTCCTCTTCCTCTCTTCTTTCTTCTTCTTCTCCTTCTCCTCCTTCTCATCATCATCCTCCTTCTTCTTCAGCTCCTTCCGTTGTCTTTTCTGAAGGCGCTGTCGAAAAGCAGCGAGAAGACAAGAAGCCGTCGGACCATAGTGTCTCTCCAGAGGGAGTGAAGATGGAAAGTCAGTGCATGCGGACTTCTCTACAACAGGAAAAAGAAGAAGAGGACAGGATGGCTATGATCATCACAGGAAAGCAAGAAAAGGAGAAACCTTCTCCCGTTGACCTCTCTTCTATTCCACAACCTTCACAGTGTCATGACAGGAGTGTATCTTCTTCTTCTTCTCAGTCGCAACTCAGGGAAGGTCCTCCTAGCAAGGATCTTCAAGCAACCACGCAATCGATTCCTTTCGAATCGTCGTCTCGTCATCCAGCTGCAGGAGGCATGATGCATGCCGTTGTCCGTTCTTTTCTGTTTTCTATTGTTATTCCACAGGAGCATGCCTTCTTACCGGTTGAGTTAGATACATCGCGTTGTCTCGAGCCAGGCTCTCCGACTACGCTTTGTTCTTTCCAGCCTGAATCTTTCTCTCAAGCATCATCTTCACAGAGAGGAGGAAGAGGAGGAGGAGGAGAAGGACCTCCTTCGTCGCAAGAAGGACAGCATCTTGTCTTCTTATCTGCTTCTCCTCCAGGTTCTCTATCATCTAAGAAAGACAAGGATGAAAAGAAAGAAGGAGAGTCTGAGAGATGTACGGAGAAAGAAGAGGAAGAAAGAGGAAGAAGAAAGATTGTTTCAGTCTCTTCATCTCCATCAAAGATAACACCTCAGAAACCTTCTATCGTGTCAGGATGGCTAAGACATCCAGCACACCATCATCATGTAAGCCATGCGCCTAATCAGGCTATCAACCCTGAGCTGCCTCTTCCTTCAAAGAATCGTCATGGAGGTAAAGGGAGTCGTGGAGGGGACAGAGGAACGATGCGAGAACAAGGTAAAGAAAGTAAAGAAGAAGAAAGAGGAAGAGGAGAAGGAGAAGGAGAGAGAGATTCATCAGGTCAGCAGTCTGTTGGGTATCGGTCTCACGATCAACATCTTCACAGTCATTCTCCCCCGTCGTTGTCTTCTTCGACAGTCTTTGTGGTAGCTCTCCGTCGATATTTAGATGGGAAAACCATTCAAGGGGATGCGGTAGATCTCAACGTCCAGTTGATTCGGTGGCGAATTCTTCCTGACTTCGAAGCGAAGAAGTTTCAACACCTACGCGTTCTTCTCTTAGGAGCAGGGACATTAGGCTGCGGTGTAGCTAGACTTCTCCTCGCTTGGGGAGTCAGGTAGGAGCAAACAGAAAGAAAGAAAGACGAAGAAGTAGTAGTAGGAGGAGTGGAATAACGGGTGTGACAGTGAAGAGGACAAGATGACGAGGGATGACTGAGATGTAGATACACACAGAGAGAGGTGCAATACAGTGAAGTCTTTACGAAGAGGAAGATGAGTAGAGGGGGACGGAGAGGCGTAGCCTGTGTTGTCCCTGTCTTGCGAACAGAGCTTAGAGAGGTAGAGAACTCCCATGTAAAGTTGGACGTCATCCATTCATTCTATCGCACGCTTTTCTTCTTCACGAGGGGGTTGCCAGTTGTTTTTTTTTCTTTCTTTCTTCGGGTCCTTCTCTTCATTCTTGAAAGTGATGAAGGTTTAAAAAGAAGTTTCTCTTCTTTCTTGTCTTCTCCTCCGTGTAGTCCTTCTCTCTTCTTGCCTCTTTCTATCTTTCCTTTCCCTCCTCTTTGTCAACATCTTTTGTTTCACGTCTTTCTTATCTAGCTGAACGTCTTCCACCTTCTGTTTGGTGTCAGGGTGACTCCACTGCACACTGCGGTGTATGTACACCTGATGTATCTTTCTATCTTCTTTGGTCGATCTCTCTACCAGATCGCTTCCAGGTGTATAGACACCTCATATTCAGTGTGTCGCTCTTCGGTATCACTTGTTTCTTTCTTTCTTTCTCTTTTTGAATAGGCACTTGACTTTTGTCGATTCAAGTTCTGTAGCTCTTTCAAATCCCGCACGACAGTCTTTATATACATATGAAGATGCTGTTCCCCCGTCTTCTCAGGTAATCTGATCAGATAATGCCTTTTATATATGAAGAGAGACTGAAGTCGAGAAGGTTGATCTTTTCGTCTTCATCGTCTTCTCGTGTTCCTTTGGAAAAGAGGGAAGAAGTGAAGTGCGTTCTAGTCTGCCGGGTCGGTGCATGCGCTATGACCTCTTATCAACAGCTCTCTTTTGCTCTGAGGACTGGCCTTTCCATCACAGTCATATAACTAGCTATCTTCAAGCGATATGTATCTTTCTTCAGTCTATCTACCTGTGTAGTTAGTTATCTTTCGTAAGGTGAATATGTCGTTTAGTTGTATTTGTATTCATTCTGCACATCGTACATAGCAGTGACGAGCTGCTTGTTAGGTATAGTGTCTGTATGGACGCTTTCTAGAAATCTTTGTGTAAGAAGGTGGTCTTCGCAGATCAAGTCATATTCGAGAGACGTAGGAAACCTCTCTCAATCAACAGATCCAACATATTGCCTTGTCTTCCGTATTCACATATTGACGTATGTCTTTGTTGCTAGGTGTGTATACATATGTATATGCGTCCTGCCTTGTTTCCTGTACGTATATATATATATATATATCACCATCAAGCTCTTATATGCATGCACAGGGCTCTCAAGTAGACGACTAGTCTTATGAAACTCAGCTAGATAGATAGATTAAAGATAGATAGATGGATTGAAGATTGATAGATAGATCAAAGATAGATAGATAGAGAAGAGAATGCGGGGAGAGCTTGATTGTCTCTGTGCTGTGCCAATGTACATTCTAACTGCTAATAGGGAGGCGGGGGAGGAGCTTCAATAGGAGACAGCGGTTCTCTCCATCACAGCCACCATCGACGACTTCACCAGGTAGAAGGAGGAGGTCTGAAGAAAGTCGATGCTGCGTGTCAACGTCTCCGTGCTGTAAGGCCGGATCTTATATGTCGGGGGATTGATTTAGAGATTCCTATGCCAGGTAGGGGGAGATAGCTTGCCGAGAAGGAAGAAGAAAAGCTGAAGGGAAGGTTCTCTTTTTCTTCTTCCTCCCAAATGTCTTGTGGAGGTCTTCACTCTGCTGTCTCTTAGAAAGACGGTTGACATCATTATGAATATCCTTGGGGTATTTCTCAACGACGAAGAGAGCGAGAATGTTAGCGGGGTGTACGAGGTGTACATACACCTGGTGTGGATGCTTGAAGGATCCGTGGTAGACACAGGGAGAGAAAGACGGGAGAGAAGAAGGAGAGCGAGGAAGAGGGAGTATATATGTCCGTAGTGTAGGAGGATAGAGTAGAGTGAACGTAGATGGCAGTTCTTTTCCTTCAATCAGATAGAATTGTGTATGTATGTGTATCTCTGTATAAAATATGTATGGTGTTGATGTATATATATATATATATATATGTTCATTCTATGTATATGCCTGTATGTACGACGTAGGCGTAGATTTGCATGCAGCCTGATGTGTCTCGATTTGTATGGGTGATGTATGTGTACGTGAACATACATGTCAATTGATGTGTATGATCTCTCTGTATGTATCTATGTGTGTGTCTGTGTGTAAGCATGCACCCATCTACTTTGGTGTTTATATCTATGTCACCCATATGTACCATGGCTGTCTATCCTCACTTAAGCTATCTATGTATCTATGTTTATTCACTGATATCTTCTTCCCATCTTCTGCTTCTTTGCAGGGCATCGACGTTTCTTAGAGACTCCCCTCGGAACGCGAAGTCTTGAGGAGGCTCACGATCTTCTGTGGCGCCTTATATACGAGCACGATGTTGTTATGATGCTCACAGATTCGAAGGAATCGCGATGGCTTCCCTCTCTTATTGTTGCTGAACAGTAAGAGGGTATACGTCGTCAAAAAGATGGCCATACCTTATCTGCTCTTCCTGTCTTCTTACACATCTCTCTATCGAAACACTCTTTTCTCCTTCTACTTTCTCCCTTCCTGATCATCTGAAAAGTCTCCTTCTTTTTCTGTATGTTGATCCGAGCTTCTCAGTCCCTCTTCTCTTTACGGTCTTCCCGGGGCGACCTGTTGTATCTCTCGTATATAAAGATGAGGTCGTATGGCAACTACCATAGTCGTTGGGACTTAGCAGGGTGCCTGAGTCTTCGCGTTTAGAGAGAAGCTCTTGTTTCCATAGAGGAAGTTATCTTTCTATCGATAAAGAACGCTTGAGAAGTGCTTCCGCTCTTTCTCTCTTCTCAGTCATGCTGGAAGAGACGTCTCCTGTGTTTAGAGGTATACATATCCCTGTCCTGCCTTCGCCTCGCTACGCAAGATCCAGTCATCTAGACACATGCTTTTGGGGGTGTGGAAGAGAGAGGTATGCGGCTGACTTTCTCTTTTTCTTTTCTGTCTCGAAAGATCTTCTATGGGTGATTTCATATGGCCTGACCTTCATATCGACATAGAGATGTGTTCATAGATAGAGAGAGATCTAGTCCATATAGCTGTCTGCGTGTTTGATTAGACGTAGATCTACTGACATCTTGGAAGGCAGATAGGAGTAGACTTTTACTGTTTGAAACCCTTGCACATAAGTTCAGCAATATCACACATATCCCTTTCTTCTATCTATCTTCTTCTCTTTTTCTTGGGTGTTGACAATAGGTCCAGCCAACCTTTCAGAAACATCTCTTCTTCGTCTTTATCTTCTTCGTCTTTATCTCCGACCTCTCCTATATCAACAAGTCCTACATCAGACAGAAGAAGTTCTTTTCTCAGGTCGCAATCAGATACAAGCGGGAGTATCCATACTCATCAAAGGCACCACCAGAGACAGCATTCTCCTCCCTTAGGTATGGCTGTAGGTCTCGGGTTCGATTCCATGGTCGTCATGAGACAAGGCTACAATGGGAATGGCTTAGGCTGCTACTTCTGTAACGCTATCAGTGCTCCAGCGGATTCTCTTGCTAACAGGTAAGATGAAGCAAAGCAGATCACACACAGGAAAGGAGAAGAAGGTGGAAGCCGGTACTATTGTCTATCTTACGCAGATCTTCATATCATTATACCACCTAAGATACGGATAGATAAATAGATTAAAGATAGATAGATAGATAGATTAAAGATAGATAGTGTATCATGTATGTATATTTGCGCGGTGGAGTATGGAGAGAGATACATGTGTATACTTGTCTGTTGATGTGTCTTCATCAAGATGGCGTGTGAATGTATTCTTCGTCATGTCTCCTGTCTATATATATACATATATATCTGTTTCTCTCCTTTCTACGGTACGGACATTCATCTGTTGAGTGTTCTTTCTCTCGGCGAAGTCTTTAAGAAGGAAACGAGTACAAAGCACTCTCCCCTACGGATCCAATCATTACACCTTCGATTAAGTGGATTAGAAGAGTCGCACTCTTGCGCAGATTCTTTCAGGTGAGAGCTCATTCTCTTCTGCCTATGTCTTTGTTTTTCTTTGCATGTCTCATTGCCAACTTCTCTCTCTTTGTCATGATACAGGACGTTAGATCAGCAGTGTACAGTCACCCGGCCTGGAATTAGCAGTCTTGCATGCAGCGTGGCTGTCGAGCTGCTCGCTGCCTTGACTCAGCATCCTCTTGGTTTTGGAGCTCCCCACACTGACGAAGATCCTCTGGTTGCATGCAGAGGTCACCGGCGGAAAGTCTCGAAGAATGGAGATGGAGAGGGGGGGGGGAACAAGAGTTCTCGTAACACAGTCCAAAGGAAAGGAGGAGGAGGAGAAGAAGAAGAACAAGGATTCTCTTGTATGGGTGCAACGCCACATACTGTTCGTGGATATCTATCAAGTAAGCTGTTGAACTGAGAAAAGCCGCAGTTGCTGTGTAGAGGAACTTTTTCTCATGATAGAGAAGAAGAGAAACATAGATAGATAGCTTTACCGAGTTGGTCTAGGGTGTCTCTTTCTATGGGAGTAAGAAGGGAGATGAGATGCGGAGGGGGTGGAAAAGGCGTAGAAGAATAAAAAAGAGCGAGAAAGAAAGAAAGAAAGAAGGGAAAGACAAGGATATGAGAGAGGTCCGTGTTGTCGTAGTTGTAGTGTCTAGAAAGTAAGGTGCTTATGAGAATGATAGCTTTCACTCAATCGTTCTTCGCCAGAAAATTCCGGGGGCGCGTTGGAAGTCAAAGTATCTGAATGGTTCGTCCGAGGAGTAAAGAAGAGAACATACTTCGGGGAGATGAGGAGAACTGGTAGACGCTCGCCAACGACATGAGTTTCAGAGTGTATGTACATCACTCGGGACGGGGGAGTCATTATCATGTCTATGATAAAGCATTATGTCATGGAGACTTCATGACAATGGAGGAGGTGTAAAGATCTTTATAGAAGATTCTAGACACATTCCCATGTATCATGATACTCCTTGGTTCGCAGCTCTCTTAGACGAAGAGATGGATGTACGCAAATACAAACCCACCGTATTTACCTGCCCATCCTGCATGCATGCATCTGTCGACCTCCAGTTCTTCTTCTCTCACGTGTAGTTCTGTGATATATCTAGATATATAGATAAATCAACGTACGTGCACATGGATATATACAGGTACCCGTACACATGACACGAAGATGAGTGTAATACAAGAAGGTTCCTCTCTAAGGGGCACAAGTATCAAAGCCTGCCTTGCATGAAAAGATTCTCTTTGCCTTTTCTCTCTTGTTTCACCGAGGAGTGATTTGGGAGGTTTCTCTGTTGTGTCCTTCTTTCTCTGCTTCCTTTTCTTGCCCTCTCCGCTTTGTTCGAAACGTGCGATGTGTCCCCGGATGTTTTGTTTGGTCTTTCTCTTTCTTTCTTTCTAGATTTTCGAATGGTTTCTCTCGCTTCTGAAAGTTCCCCGGAGTGCGTATGTTGCTCCATCAATATTCTAGAGAGATACCGGCGCGATCCCCATGGCTTTCTACGCGAGATTGTAGGAAATTCTTCTTTACTCGAGACTTATTCAGGCTTAGAGGCCAAGCGAAAACTGATGGAAGAGAGAGGTCAAGAAGCCGATGTTATATGCCTTAGTGATGAGGATGAAGAAGAGGCGGAGGGGGGATTTGAAGAGAAAGAGAAAGAATCGTTCAAATGAAAGCTGGTATATGTAGGAAGAGAGAGAGATCTTTCTTCCTATGGTCTCGAGTAGGTACCCGGTAGCTAGCGTTAGAAAGAAGAAGTTTCGATAATTACCAATAAGGGGATAATAGTAGGAGGGTCAGGGAGGTGAGGAAGGAGCAGGAAATCGCCAGAGAAATCTTGTTCGATTGCTTAGGAGCGCGCGTTGTGTACTTATTATCTTGTTAAGAACATCTTGTCGCCTATTTCACGCATATATGAAATGGCATATTGAGATGTATAAGCATATATACATATGTACAGGTGGTCTATTTGTTTGTTGTCTACCTTTCTTTTGCTGGGGGATGGAGAACACGAAGAGAGTCTTAGAGGTTAGACTGGTGTCTCCCAGGAGGTTTCCATGCATGTGTGCCCTAAGCATATAGGTGGTCAACATTCTCTCTAGTTGACGCTTTTCTTTGACTTTCGGCAAGAAGAGAAATGACGTTATTTTTAAGAAGGATTTCCTCTCTCACTTTTCTTTCTCTTGCTGGCGGTGAACACAACGCGGAGAAGGAGAGGAGTGCTTATCGAAGTAGTCGTTACTTACCAGACAAGCGTGTTATGTTGATTCGTATAATTCCTCTTACTGATTCTCGAGCTTTTCTCTCTCTAAGGGGAGAAGCAAGGAAGAGGACACAACATAGAATGGATGGATTTTTGGGATTTGTAGCTAGGAGGGGGTAAAACCGTCAGACTGGAAAAGATGCCGACCCACATGTTCTGGAACTGACGTGTGGAGCTGGCGAACAAAGAAAGACACATGAACGGATGAAGGGAAGGAAAAGAAGACACGACGTTCTTTGATCAAAAGTTTGTTTGAGTGGAGGAGCGTGGCATGATGGAGAAAAGATGATCAGAAAGGAATGAGGAAAGGTATGGAAAAATAGAAAGACGGAAAGAAGAAGCACTGAGGAGACGAGAGGGTGGGAGGAAGGAAAGAAAGAAGAGAGCGGATAAGAGTTCGATGATGTGAAGTAAGGCTTAGCGGTAAACGAGAACAAGCCAGCAAGATTTCTGACGTTGTGCAACTCGTTTGTTTCTCTCTCTCTTTCCTAAACTGTCTTTTTCGCGCTTCTTCGGTATCCCTTCCCTTCAATACCTCTCATCAGGTGATAAATGAGAAAAGCCGCCAACTGAAATAAGGAAGCATAGGGAAAACAGATGACAATCTAAACCGATTGATTGTCCGGGGGGTCAGCGCAGCTCCCTCTTGCTGGTGATAGCGAAAGGACGCTGAAAGGATAGAAAAACACTGATACGTATGCATAGAGGGAGGAGGCCCCACCCACCGGACTTCTGAGATAACTTCTTGTGCCGCGCAGGGCTTTTTTCTTGTAGTTCGATGTAGAGGTTTTTCATGCCGACTGATGAGGAGCATCCAGGCTTCTCAGTCCGCAGTCCGATTGATCAGGTGATTTCGGACGAGTAGGATAGTGCTCTGATCTCAACTCCACGGTGCTGTCCTGGAGTTTCTTCACGTCTTTCTCCTTGATCCGACTACAAGGTGTGCCGTGATTTGTTGTCAGGGTACTTTACCTCCCTCGATCCGAGACTTACTCGGAATTGAGAAACGGAGGCAAGCGTTAGCCGCACCAGAGAAGAAAGTTGTGGGCGCCTCTCTCTGTCTCAAGACGCTAGAGAGAATGTTTCTATCCTCTCTACAGGATCGGATTGGCAAGTGCCGTAGACTGGACTGGTGAAGGCGTTCATCATACAGATAGCATTATCGGATAGGAGTGAACTTTTGTCTCGTAGCACACACCCGATAAAAAAGAAACATCCACTCGAACCATGGTAGATGAAGCAGAAAGAAACATATACGGGCGATGTCGTAAAACAAGCATACTCCGCTTTCTTCTGTTCAATCGTAAAGGCGATCGTGTGTGTGCTACCTTCTTTCTTTCGGAAGGAAAGATGATACCAACTGGTTTGTGAAAAGGCTGCTGCCGAAGTATCTCTACGCACAAAAACAGCTATCAATCGCGACAGGTGCACTTCTGGTCGAATTCTTTGAAGAAGAGACAATGGAGTTGTGTATCTACCAGTCGTCTTGTGTTTCTAGAGTAGACGATGGTAGAGCATGGAAAGCATATGGTGACTGTCTTGATTCAGTTGTGGAGATGCGTCCCATCTTGTATGGCCGGTCCAGTTACCAAGGTACCTTCAAAGAACAAACTATTGCCACTTGACTTTTCTAAGATGCTTTTTCAATCCATGGGCAGGAGACTCCTTCACGTACCGTGAGGTAGTACACAGAAAAGGAGAAAAGCGGGGGGTAGAATGGAAGCCACGGTGTTATCGGCGTCCAGAGCACTGGCAACGGGGTGACAACTCCCACTGACATCTCGTGTACAGCAACACTGCAGACATTACAGCCGACGGCTTCCTGAGAATCCTGCCCGAGTTTAGTTGGTCTCCCGACCACCTACAGAAATCAGATCGACACTTCAACAAGGTGTTGATGTTCGCATCTCATCAGAGCAGGCCGCTCACTCCCGTCAACCATACCAAGCGTCACAGGCATTTCGTGCCGCTCTCATTGTTGTCAAGGAAGGTGATAACAAACGCCTCCTCACGATTCCGTAGAGGGCTCCTGTGTCGTTTCTACAGATAATAGAAAGTAAGTTCTGAAGGAAGAGCTGTTGACGATCAACGAAGAAGAAACAAAGAGGCATATGCCTCCGTACAAAGATTGGATCTGTGTGGAACGAGTAGGCAAGCTTCATTCTCCCTTGGAGTTGGGAGCGAGGGAGAACGATTTCCGCAGATACCGAGTACAGGTATCTACATGGCCACGGACATTATCTACAATCTACAGGAGTTTGAATCCCAGTCAACGGGGGAGCATATCATGAAGAACTCTTACTTCTTTTAGTGAAATGGGGAGTGAGGTACGTAGATGAACACTACTATATTGAGTGTGTGGGTAGTGCTTGGTTAGCTCGTGGCCCTGGCAGGCTTTGTACGTGTCCCCCTTCAAGCGTACACGATAGTCCAAACGTATTCGCAAAAACGTATTGGGCTGTAAACTGTGTCTCCGGTTTTCTTGCTCGAAAGGAGAGACTAGCAAACAAAGAGGGGAGAGAAACCTCCACACTGACGTTGTAAGGTCGCGGACTGACGGTACTGACAGCGACACTGGCCATCACTATGTGGGCAGAAGGCTAAAGGGCCGGCGACGTGAGGAACGGTCATGCACACTGTAAAAAGAGAGCTTCTGTGAATTCAAAATACATAACAGAAGCTACTGGGTTGTTGGTGGTGGAATCGTACGTATCGGACAGGCAAATGAGCCCGGCTTTGTTTCCCTACACTGCATGTGGTGTATGCGCTACAGAGGCTGCCGCATGCAGAACCGCTTTGTTCTTCCGCCTGGCGGTCCAGAGTGTGCATTTGTAGATCCTTACCTCGTTATTTTTCAGAAACCGCCTGGAGCCTGCCTAACTGAGCGCAAGATGCATGTCGAGTTTCTTCGTGTGTCTTTATTTCATAGAGGGCTTCCCATGAAAGCTACTGCTATTCCTTCTCTCTTGGGGGGGTCGCCATTCCTGCCCTACTGATCGTCTGAATTACATCATCTGGCGTATCTCGATTCGCACAGAACAGACAAGTGCTATCATATCTTGTCAGGTTTTTTCTTTTCTTTCCTCTGTTGTTTTTGTGGACGAGAACCACAGAGCTTGTCGCCTGTCTTCTTTGCATCCACTCTATCTTCTAGGCCAATGAGCGGCGACCAGCGTTTCTCTGGTCCTTCCGCTTTTCCAAAAAAGAATGTATTGTTTTGTCAAGCATTACTTCGATGCTCGTCTCTGATAAGAGCTTTTCTCTCTTTTATTTATTCGCATTCATCTCTGACCCGTGTAATCAGTACTGTAGCTTTGTCGGTCCGTCCATTCCCTCTCAGCTATTGCAGCCAGAGGACGGCGTCATCCAACCTTCAGTGGGCCTTTCTTTCGACGTCTAACTGGTGTATACGTAGAGGCACACAACAAAGCAACATTTCAGAGTTCTACGAGGCATACCACCATAGGAATGAATCCCCCGTGGTCGATCGTTCGCCCTCAAACTTAGTTGAATATGTCAGAATCGATTACAGTATCTCAGCAAACCGTTGGAGGCAGCTGCCACTTGTGACATACAGCAGGTATACTATTGCTCTTTACTTCCTATCTGTATTCTCCTTGCGATCTACTTGGCTTCGTATTCTTGTTTCCCATGAAGCGTTAGCAGTTGTATTAAGGTACGTCGTCTATATCTTTCTACGGATCATCAAGACGAGAACGTGTGCAGGTCTGCCTTTCAAAGAACTCTTCACTCAGAGGAAGAAGAGAAAGGAGTTGCCTCTTCTCTGTCCAAGGCAAACTGGTATAGAAGCCTTCAGCTTATTCGTCTTAAGTAGTCATGTATGATGAGGGAGAAAAGGCTCTTCTTGGCTGGTTCTTGTTAGGTTTGTGGGATTCCCTTCTCTTTCGTGTTTTTCCTTCCTCTTTCTGCAGCAGAGGAGAAGGAAATTTGCGATAGAAGCATAAAAAGGACTTTCAGATCTCAACTTCAGCCTTGAATCTCTCCACTGTGCGTACGCCTCAAACCGTAAACAACCCCTCACTTCCCGTCCCCCCTGCCCTCCCCCTTCCGGCTCTGCCGTGTGTTTCCCCATCTTGCTCTTTTCCTTTCCCCTCCCTTGCTTTCCTTCTGTTCCTTCTCTTCTCTCGGGCTCTCCCTCGCCACTCCTTTCCCCTTCACCGCCGGTCAGGAAACTCTGTTGTCTCTCACTTCATTCCTTTTTCCCTTGTCTCCCTCTCTCTCTTCTCACTTTGGTCTCTCCTTTTCACTCTCTTCCTGCTTCAGATATCTGCATAACAATGTAACTTTTTCTCTTTCCCCTGAAATCTTCTGTCGTCATTCTTGTATTTCCTCGGTTGCATTCTCATTGTCATCTCTTCTTCTTTATTCTCCCCCCTTCTCCTCCACCCTCTCTTCCTCACTCCCTGACACGACCACCCCCCTCCCCCCCGCCTCCCCCTAGTTAGCTCCTCATTATGCAGCCAGACGGTTCAACAGCCTTTTTGGCTGTAACAACTCGATGGCTGGGCTTTATCTCAGGTATCTTTACAATGTCTCTGTGGTGTTTCCTTCTTCCAGCTACCAAAGCATCTATAACGATTCCTTCACACTTCCTAGATGATGTGAATCGATCTTCGTGGAGACAGCAGTTATTCTCTTTTGCACCTGACGTGTTTATTGATATATGGACCCCTTTTGTCATGGGATTAGCTTCAGTTCTCTGTCACTTCGAAACATTTAACTTAGGCTTTATAACGAACGATTTCTCTCGGTTCTTCTTGTGGAACTTCATTATGGCTCTCTTTGGAAACCTAGGATATGCAGGGGGGATGGGAGTGCTCGTGGGATGTGTGACTCTTCTTACGACTTTCTTCTCTCTTATATGTATCTTCACATGTGATGGATCTGCTAAGCTCGAAATTCGTCTTGGTAAAAGAAGCCAAAGTATGAGTTTCTAGGAAAAGAAAAAGAACGAACGAACGAACAATATACGGTGGATAGCTCAGTCACAACGAGAAGGAAGGAAACAAAGAAAAAGGATGAAAGAGAGAAAAGGGGGAAATGCTAAAGGATCAGGTGATACATATACAAGGAAGAAGAGGATACCAGATAGGGACCAGCAATCTTTCACGTTTTCCTCTTCTTGTTAAAGGAGGGTGAACGAGAGGTTTGGGAGAGACGGAATGCTATGTAGCGACAAACAATATGGATTCCTTATAGATATCTCAATAGGGAAGCTGAGTTCAGGAAGAGAAGTGGAAGACGGCGATCTATATGTATATACAAACCTATGCATGTACATGTGATTTCTTTGAACACGTGTGCCTTGTATGTGTACATACACATGTATTTATATATATATATATATATAGGGATATATGCCTCTGTAGTGTGACGTGCATATGTCCAGTGCCAGCCTACGTCCTTCGTTATGGTCGTAGACATGGGAGAGCTTGGTGCACAGCAGGAAGTTCAGGAAGTTATACTGTTTCTCGAGAAAAACAGAACAGTGGATTCAGCGTCAGCCTCTTTTTCACTCTCGTCTTTTCTTCTTTGTAGATCTCCCCTAACCTGTCTTTCACGAGCAGGAGAAGAGAAAGGTAGCGGATGAAAAGCAGGGACACACCTCGGAGAGGCTTCCGTTCTGCATGAGATGGAAAAGAAAGTAGCCTTTTTTGAATGCACTCTTCTTGAACCAATCAGCCTCCTCTATCGTGAAAAGAGCCTCAGTGTAGATGTGAATACATACATGTGTGTTTGTACGTGGATGCGTATATATATCATGCTTGTGTATCTTTGTGAACAGATGTGTTTACTTGTATATGTTGTATAAGCAGATATAGGAAGATAAACGAGTGAAGGAAAATCAGTTGGTTTTCTTGAATGGTTTAGACGGATATCGTTCATCATCTCGCAACGCCCACTCCCCTCCCTGTTTTCTCTTTCGTCGTAGTCTGTTTCACAGTCAAAGATAGCTTAGTGAGGGGAAAGAGAGAACGGCTTCGACTACAATCGAATTAGATACGCAGAGATCCGTACTGAGTCTTTTTGTCGAGCGCGAATTGGCAGGTGCAATCTCTCCATACTGTCGTCGCTGTGAAGACGACCTTCTATAATAAGCAAGAATAAGCGTCGCTCAAACGCTGAAGGACACAAAACTCTCGTTTTTTCTTCCTTCATGCCAGAGAAGAAGAAAACGACAAAGAGAGCCGTTATCGATGGAGAGATAGTCAGATGAGTGATGGATTGAGTTTCCCGCGAGAAAAACCACTTCGGCTGGATTGAAGGAAGCCTCACGGGAAGAGCGGGACTCAGGGGCACATGAGAAAGCCTGGGAAACAGGGCAGTATGACTGAAGTACCGTTTGACTTTCGTCTCTGGATCGAAAAGAAGAAAGAATTCGATCGTTGGGTGGAGAGAAAACGAGCGGCGAAGCAGGGAGTAGAGAGTGAGTGAGTGGAGTAGATGGTTGGCTTACGAGGTAGGGAATGCGTTTTCCGCCTGTGGCTCGCCAGTGATAAGAGGCAACAAAACGAGAAAACAAAGAAGGGGGCAACGGATTTGAACCAGAGGATCCTTTCATCTTTTTCGTGTGTATGTGCAACAGGTATCGAACTCTACAATCAGGTGATGTGTCGTGTCATTTTGAAGGGACTTCGCCAGGAGGGGAAGTCGTGCCTGCCAATGAAAACACTGTTCGTGACAGGAGCAAGGCCTGGTGTTTGAAAAGGCAAGTTGGTGAGATTCGTCGAAATTTTTCATGCGACGGAGTGTTTTCGATGAAGCTCTTTTGTCTGTGTATCCAAGGAGACTCGTTAGTTACTTGTGATCGTCAGAATGAAGTGGATGAACGGATGGGATGGATTTCCAGTCTTTTTTGTATCCTGATGAGACCACTGTTGGTTTTTAACGGACTCGTTACTGGCTCGAGCTTTCAAGAGAAAAGCGAGCTTCACACGAGAGGCACTTCTTTTTGACATCTATCAACTTATCGAAGAGATTCATCTTATTACGATCGGCCGCAAGTATCTACTGCCGGTGTGCGTGTGCGTACAACCACACTAGCTCACGGATGTGCTTCACCTTCTCAGCAGCAGTCCTGTCCGTCGTAAAAAACACGCATTCTACAGAGCGGCGGGAAGAAAAGTGAGATATAGTATCCGTATGACTCAACCACCCTAGATGCCCACATGGCGAAGGTCAGCGGTTGCTGCTCCCAGCAACGGTGCGTGTGGACCGCTTCTCTTCTGAAAAGTAGCGACACCCGAAAGTAACTCGTCGACGATACCAAGTAGAAGACCTGGAAAGAATGAAGAGCGGAGAGTAAAACTACGGTCTTTCGTGTCGTCAGGGGGGCCCATGATCAGTCCGCACTGGCATAGGGCGCGGCTGCACCCTTCGTTATCCGCGAGTAGTAGCGAGACACCTAGTCAGTCTATCACGTATGATGGAATGCAGTCGTGTCCTTGCGAGTGGCCGAACATGCCACCGGATAAGACAGCCGGGTATTGAAGTGTCCGCCTGTTGGCAGATGACGCTTTTCCCATGGGGAAGCTGCCGTCGCGGGTGTGTCCGGTCCAGGTTGTTGAGGTGCGCGACAAACTAGTAGTGAGCTCAGCTCCACCACACCGCAACCACAACACGCCACTTTTCTTTTCGGGCTTGGGATCAAGTCTTTATTTCCAGGACACGTGAGATTTCAAGAAAAAAGAGGATTTAGCAGTCTAGTAGCAGAAAGGACAGATACTTGTAAGTAGGTTCGACAAAAGAAGGATCAGCGAGGCACGCACACATACACAGCCCACGATCGTACTCGTCCGTGTGTGTCTATCAGCCGTCCCTCTCTCTTCTTTTGATATTGGGACATCACACTGACGTTTTCACTCACCGGCACAACCATGTCCCTCGAGTGCTCTCCATCCTCACCATTATCAACCTATGTCTTTGACTGGGACAACAACTGTGTCGCGCCCCTGTTCACATCCACCACCCACATCCCCCCTCCTGCCCTGAGGAGACAAAGTCGGTGATGAAGAGATAGAATTGATTGCTGAGCTGGATGTGGCGGCTTCAGCCAAGTCCTTGATGTCTTTCCTTCTTTACGTTCGGGGTTTCTCCTTCTTCTCCTTGAAGAGAGCTAACAAAGACGCACCCGCCACCTTCACCACCTTGAAACGGACACCGGGAATATCACCGACGGCATGACCACTACGACCGAAACCGGCAACAAGAACTTCGTCGTTTTCGTCAATGTAGTTCAAAGAACCATCACGGGGCACGAAGGCCGTGATTTTCTTCCCGTTCTTGATCAACTGGACTCTCACGCACTTACGAATGGCAGAGTTCGGCTGAAAGCACAGACATCCACATACACGAATGCACATCAAAGATCCTTACCTCACTTCCTTACATCGCCTGTATGGCAGCCTTCCACTTCGCGTGCTTGCCGAAAACGTCTCAATGGATTTTCTACAAGTGGAGCTGGTGGAGAGCCAGGCCGACCTCTCACGCGTCAGACGACTGTTCCAAGAAATGACAACTCACTCTCAAGACTTGTTCACTGCGATGGAGACTTTGTTGTAAGAAAAGTAGAGCATCGCCAACTGTTGGCTGCAGAGTACTAGGTCCACCGATACGCACACCCAACAGACAGCCATGGTACAGCTACCTGAGGTTGCGGTCGGTGTCTCTGCATCCAACCCCACCCTCGAATCTCAGGAGCTCTCCGCGGGCGACAGGAAACTGCCACACACCACAGAAAACTTCCAAAAACGAAGATGGAGTGGTCTCCGTAGCCAAGTCAAATTCTTTACCTCTCCCATGACACCGTAACTGCGATTGGAGAACCATGCAACTACGGCAACGCCTTCAGAGAGGAGATTATGAAATCAGATGAGGAATTTCCCTTCAAATCGGACGACTCTCTACGTGAGAAGACGTCAAAGCATCCACAGAGGATCACACCGACGTCATCCGTTCCAAAAGAGAGGGTCATACACACGCTACTGAGATGTAGAGTCCGAGTGTGAGATTCCCGTACATACTGGATGGCATAGGCAGACTGATGCAAGTTCGTCATACCCTAGACCTACAGTGCACCTGTATCGTCTGCAAGAAAAGTCCGATCTGAACTGACAGCATCTACATGTGTTTCTCACCTGCTTGGCTTCGATACCGAGCTTCTCTACAACAATGCCCTTAGCATGTGAGCTGCCTCCGAAGGGGTTGGCCTTCCATCTGCATTACAAACAACGGTAAAGTCAGCAAAGCAGTTTTCTCTACGCAAGGCTGGAAATTTATCCCTGTACAAGGTTCGACGAAAGCAGATCCTTCTGGGACTCCGCTCCGTGCCACATGAGAATATCTTAACCCAGTGTTCACGACCTTCGATCTAACGGTTCACATGCTCGACCTAGGGGCTTGGAAGGGTGCTGTATGTCAACTATCGTACTCATACATCGTGCATGAACAATCGGTTGTTCGTCGTGCCACATATGCAGCACGTCTGTTTCACCTCTGTCAAGAGTAGGGGCGATACTTGTGAGCACGCATGCAAAAAATACCCCCTATCGACCAAGCACAGACGCCCATCACCAAGTAAGAGGAAATCAGAACTGCAGGACCTAAGAAAGATACAGTGTAACACGGAACAGACTCTGTGTGGAGAACTCACCTTGTCCCCAAGTGAGCTTTCTTGTAGGTCTTGTCCGCCCATTTCTGCAACCTGCGACGAGAGCGCAGCTTACGAGCGGTACGAATTCCATTAGGCTTTCCTGCGTACGAACACAAACCAGAGCTGGCACATTCCTTTCACGCTGTACGGTAGTAACTCGATGGAGCTCCTCAGCCGGAGAGAGTACCTGCTATCGGACGTAAAACGCATGGTCGGGTGACAGCCAGAGTCGACATTGGGTTGAACTATTTGGGGTTGCACGGTGGACAGTAACACCTCAACGATTAAGACGGCACGCACGCGTGAAGTCCGGGGGATCTCGCGTGCGCCCCGATATCGAGTGTGCATACGACAGGATCTTCGACATGTCAAGAACAGAACGCAAAGGAGCTCCCTTCCGCTCCAGTGAACAAAAACAGCATGGAAGCATACGCACGGCACCACAAGAAAAAACGAGACACGACTGCAAAGGAACGATCACGAAAAAAGACGATGGCGATCATCCCCTCTCAACAGTGTCCGCAACTTGTAGACTGAACAGTGGGATCGTCAGGCCGGGGTGAACCTACCGGTAGTGTGTTAACATATATAGCAACAAGGGCGACTCCAGTGCTACAAAACTGAAAACGAAGTCCTTTATTTCAGTCATACAGAACAAGCATTACGACCTAACTGTACGAGAAGCTCCTTTTAATCGATGCGCCGGTCGTCAGCGCCCTATCACGACTCCAGGAATCATCGGGGCGTCTTCATATTAGTATTTAGTGTAAACGGAAAGAGAAATCCAACCCCACAAACGGAAGTGACCACTTCTAGACTGGGCAAGCAGACGCCTTATTGTATTCATCTTTCTCTGCCGCTTCCTGAGTGCCACGGGGAACTCTCGTACGTCCCGCGATGGAGTCTTTCCAGTCAACACCACGCCCTACGACTGGAAGAGAATCGGACCAACGAAATAGCTGCTTCTTTCTTCGAAAGTGAACGTGCCAGAAAAGTCTGTTATTTTCTGCCCAAAGTTCAGCCCCACGCTGTTTTCGCAGCTGCTCTTCGCCTGCTGTGTGGGAGAGAAAGCGGAGAAAACGGGTGAAGGAAGTTGCCCGTGACAATTGTACATGGTGTATAAAGCTCAGACTCACCCATTTTGCTGCAGCTCTAACGTCGATCAACTTCAGAAGGGAGAACGCATGACGAAAGACTGAGAGACGGCACAAAGTCTGTTTCCTCTCACCATTATTCCCTTCCTCTCAAACGGCAGCCCTCAGACTCATGTCGTGCTACACCCTCCACCACTTTCCTAACACAGTCGGGGCACCTTCGCCCCGTCTAATATGCGGTAATGCCATCGACCCTTTGCTCCAGTCTCCTCGCATGCGGTTCTCAGGGATTCCAGCAAAATTACAGCGGAACAGATGTGAGAATGCGATTCACGTTAACAGCCTGAGCGTATTGATTCCGTCAGTGTCCCCTTTCTCTCACCTTCTACCGCCCGAGCAGGCGATCCGGTGATACGGTCTGCTGAATCCCAACCAGCCCGTGCTAGAGTAAAATCTCTACGGACTGTTGCACCTCGTTTTAAGCCGTTCTGAGGACAGAGGTCCTTCCTCTGGCCAAGCATAGGTCTGCTGAACGAACTGGACGTCTCGTTGTCGGCTATATTTTAGGCCGGAGACAGTAGTGCTTGGGTCGCGTTTTCGATCGTGTGCTACAGACCACGCCATGACTGTTAGGGCGTTGTTACGCTCCGAGTAATGCTTGTTGCTTGACTCCGCCTTGTGAGAAGTGCATCTGTGTGCGGCGGAAGCCGTAGACGAACCCTTCCTGCTGACTTTCGAGCGTCCCCGCTGCAACAGGCGACGACGAGGCGACGACGACGTCGATTGCCTCGCAGGGCCGGTCCCTGGGCGCCGCACAACTGTGAACCTGTGACGTTCACTACGCGACAAGCGTACCACCACACAGAAGTGCCCAGCCTCCTGGCGGAAACTGGATATTTTGTCGCGCCATCCGTGGCGCGTGTAGTAAACCACTAGTATCCAAGGTGGTGTGCGCAGAGGGGGACTGCACTCCAGCAGCGAGAAAGTGCCTCGGAGTACCGTTCTAGAAGGCAGCCGCTCAGACGGGCCCTGTGCTGCGAATACTCACCAGAGGGAGGTGGGGCCTCTCCAGCAACGGACCATGATTCTAAGCTACGGAAGCGGGCCACATCAGCTGCTGCAGTTTCTGGTAAGAGCAAGTGGCGAATGAGTGGAAGAGTGCAAGATCTGCGTGTTTGTTTGAGAGTGCCAGGAAACGCATCCCGGTCCCGGAATACCATCGGGGAAACGGCACCCTCTAGCATAGTATCTGCTAAAGGACGCAGGAGCCGAAAGGCTTCAAGACTCATTGAACAGATCACAGACTCCTTTTGAGAACAGAGAACGGTGTAACACATTCGACCAACATCGCCGCTGCATCCACGTCACACGTTTAGAAGCCATGCCGAGATATAAGGAAGTGCAGCCCAACAAAAGCGGTGAAACTCCATGGCGTGCACTGTTCCAGAGGGAAACTACTCCACACTTCCGCTGGCTCCGGGAAAACGTCAGGGTCCTGTCTTGCCTCGCGTCGTAGACGGAACAGTCGAAAGACTTCTCCAGGAAACCTTGCACTCCTCGCCGTCCTTGTCTGTGGTGGTTCGGCACTCAGGGCGCAGCGTGCGCGTAAGGCCCTTCTAACCGCATTTGTAGGTTGAAGTTCTTGTGACAGATTCAGCTATTTTCATGGCATACACTTGCCTTGTATGTGCCCTGACCCACCATCCTCATATCTGTAACAGCTAAAGTAGCTGCCTGTGCCAGGCATTGCACGGTCGCAACCCTGGCAGCCGGTTAGCAAGTCTTCTTGGTTCTTGACTTGCGGTTAGTCGATGGCGGGCGGTAGGCAGTGGGCAACCACATACACTGGCGTGAAATTTCGCCAGCACTAGTCAAGATCTTCTGAACCATGTGTGCGTTTGCTCACTTTGCTCAGAGTTATCATGTCTCCACTGACAGGACACCAGATAGGAATGGATCAGCGGATACTCACCCTTCTCGTTATCCTCTAGCTGTATGGAGAAACTACAGTACGCGTGCTACCAACTTCAGTTTGTACGGTTGCCTTGGGACCACCAAGCCTAACAACTTTTGCAGACCCAGTTCGGGGCGACGAGACAAAAAGAAGTGTTGCGATTGTGGGTCAAACATGCGTGGCAGTGGGGCGGAACTGTTTACGACTGATCGGTCAGACTTTGTGTCACGCACAAGTCCGCGCGGACGTCCCAACGGCTCAGCAGAATGACTTTCTTCCAGCGGCCGTGTCCCCATCGTCGTGTGAAATGCTGAGGCTCGCCATGTGAATGAACGAACGCACACGCACAAGAGTTCTACCGATAGGAGGTTCATAGGTTCGTCCGGCGAAACGCCAAAAAGCCAGAAACAGGCTCCGAGTGAGGAAAGGACTGTGGCCTCATGCGGACCCCACGACCTTTCAGACCGCAGTCTTGTGAGCCTGCTTTTGTCCGATTCTCTGTCATTTCACACTAGCCTCACCTCCGGAAGACCAGCGACAGTATTTGGGTCGGGGCTGCCCTCCTAGCATGTGATGAGTATTCGTCAACGGCGGTAGGGCGGCAAATGTCCCACTGAATACCCCCTGTTTTTTCCGTTTGCGTGCCTGCTGGCCTTCGAGTATACACCCTGTACACAGGCATTAGATGCGAGGGAACTGTTTGTGTTGGCCTGCCAGGGCAACCGTCCCGCCCTGCCCGGCTTTGGCACAACCGAGGACCTTGGCATCAGCTACGCAGGTTCCCCGTTCCCTAGCCCGGCTTACGGCGGCTCCTTTTCCAGAAATTCTGTCGAAAGCCACTGTATATGGGAGACCAGGGAGAGTCCTCTTGTCCTCGCCCGTTTTGCCTTTCAGTAAAGAACTTTAGGTTCCTGGGACGGGATTTGAGTCGTGCTGTCTTGCCCGCATTCGACAACTTGTCTCGCTGCGGCCAGCCACGCAGCCGTACGACTTCGCGCGAATCAAACGACTCACGCAACTCTGCGAAGCAGGACACTTGAGGCTCGATTTTCTACGTCCTCTAGTACGCTGGCGGATTGTCCCCCGTTGGTATTTCCGGCTTTTGGCGCGTTACGTCATCTTGTTTCCTCTCCATTTGCTCACCAGAGACTAACCTCAGGAGCTGTAAACCGCGCTAGCGTCAGCCGGTCTTTCACTAGGTCACATGAGAGCCCGTTCTTGTCACTTTCGACAACTTTCCTCTTCCCGGTTCCCCGTACCTTCTTGAACCCGGTGCCGTCGATGTATATACATCGCAAGGCTTCCATCTCGTGCCTTCTTTCTCTCTTCGTTCGTTGAAGTCGAGTCTTCTTCTATTTGCGAGCGAGTCTTCACGGACACGTGCAGTGCCTGTGGTCCCCGAAGTCAGAAAACTTCCTTCTTTTCTCTTTTCGTCTCCTTGCTTCTCGTGTTCCTAATCTTTCCCTTCCCTTCACCGAATTTCAGCGAGGAGCCCTGCCCCGTTTTGTCTCGTTTCGCCGACTTCTCCGCTCAAAATGACGTCTCTACGGCCTCGCGGACCCGTGTCCGGCGTTGTGTATTGGGAGAAGCAGGGCGCTGACCGCATGTGCGCTTTGCATTGCATCAATTCTCTTCTCCAAGGCCCTGTCTATAATGAGACGGAAATGTGTAAAATTGGTTATGAATTTGATAGACGGGAGCGTCAATTGATGGCTGAGGGAAGTGGCATGGACTCCGCGGCTTATAAGGAGTTTTTCGAAGAAGAGTCAGGGAATGTCGCTCACGACGGATTCTTCAATGTCTCGGTCCTCATGGAATGTCTTCGCAGACAACATATCCAGTGTATCTCCACGACAAAGCCGGAGGTCCGGGGGGTTCTGAATGATCCTGGTCGTGAAGAAGGCTTCATCCTCAACTCCAACGAGCACTGGTTTGCCATTCGAAAGGTTGAAGGAGTTTGGTGAGTCAACCGCTCTCCTCGGCTTTCTCAGTCTGATCCATCCTATTATATCCATTTCTCTTCTCACTGAAATCCATCATGGGAAGGACGGACCCCCAGGAAAAAGGGGCGGGGAAGGCCAGGTGTGAAAACTCGAAGGCACGGTCTATCGTCACTCTTTGTCTCTACACCTCTTTTCCCTGCTGTGGCTGAGGCATCTCCCATGAGGCTGCTACTTCACAGCGTCAGCTTCGGGAGGAGCTAGGGAGCTTTTTCGTTCTTATCGTTCGTCCCTGACTGATTCTCTCCTCTTCTTTTTCTAACTCACTACCGTATTCTATCAGCTCGATTATCTTTTACCTCACCGAAATCTCTCTCAAGTTGTTCTGCATACGTCTCTTTCACACCACGCATTTCTCGCTTCTATACTGCGGACAGCTCTCATTAGCTTTCATCGGAAGCGAGCTTGTTAGACTGGTATCTCATCTTTTTTCTTTTCTCTCCAATCTTTCGAGGAGTCTTTCGGAGACGACTTCTGGTTCGTAAAGATTTCGTTCTTCATCGGGGTTCAGATCGTTGTCTAGGTACTCTCACTTCAATCCATATCACGTGCATGTATTCGTAGTTCTTCCTCTTCTTCTCTTCTTGTTCAGCTGTGTTTCGTCCCTCTTCCGCGGCGTCTTCCTTTCTTTCTTGATGTTGTTGTTATCCCTCTCCCTCTGAGTTTTCTTCCCTTGTGTCTCCTCTTCTTCTATCTGTTTTCTGTTCTCTCATGTGTATATACAATGCGCCCTATATACATATAGAGACTATCCACACACAGACAGCTACATTCACAGTATATACCGTAGAGATATAGATATATGTATGAGTGCATACAAGCACATAGTATAGTGGACTAGTGT
>NW_027154053.1:28188-28867 GCF_002600585.1 Cystoisospora suis
ATATTATCTTACAAAAAGAGAGATGGAAGGTACGGCATGTTTAGGATTCTTTTCACTTTCTCTCCCCTACAAGGCGTTTCATTCTCGTATCTTCTCCGTCTTTCTCTTATCTTTGGTAACGATAACATATTCTTCGGGGAGACTGCATAGCCTATCCGAGTCAGTATAGTTTCTTGTCCTTCCTTACGTGTATCATAGGCTTCTCTTCTTCACGTATAGATACTTGGCCTCCTCTCAAGCTCCTGTGTATATACATGGAGCGACATATACGTAGACATACATCGTCACTATCTATCTGTCTTTAGTTTTTGATCTATCTACTGCGAAAATTGTCCGTGAGACGTAGGAACTCGTGTTAGACGTGTAATGAGAGAGCTCGTCAGAGAAGATAGGGAGGGCGTTGCTTTTCTTTCACATGCAGCGTCTTGTAAAGTTGCTTTTGCCTCCCTCTGGTTTGCTGTGTAGAAATGCATCAGAAGGCGAGAGAAAAAGAAGCGGAAGATGCGAAAAAGGCTGGAGAGAACGGAGAGGTAGGTTACTTCTTTTCGCCCTCTATATGTTGAATTCAACCAAGTCTTTCTCGTAGTAGCCGGACAAGGTAACTATGTACTCTTCGCTTTCATTGCTTTCAATTACCCGGCGCTACGTTCAGAATATGTCTATCTATCCATCTCTCTAT
>NW_027154053.1:29001-47566 GCF_002600585.1 Cystoisospora suis
ATATCTTGTCCATGCGTAAAGGTGTTTGATGAGGCTTGGACCGTCGACATTCCGTCTCTTCCTTTTCTATCTCTATATATGGATCTTTCATAGTCTACTCGTCCTTTCTATTGTTCTGACCGACGCACGAAGAGGAAGAAACCCTTCTCTCTAAGAGTTTTCCTATACTCTCTCTGTCATTCAGGAGGCGTCTTTCTTACACCCCCCAAGGCTTGTTCATGACTGTGGTAGTGTGGCATTTGATCTATATGTATGTCTTGTTCTCCTTTCTTTTCTTTCTGTTTTCAAGGAAGGAGGCCGATCCTTCTTAGCGCTCGCACCCCGAGGAAAACGCGATGAGCACTCCTGGCCAACAGATGGAGGCTAGTAAGGACTCATACAGGATTCTTTCTTTCTTTCTCTTGTCAAGACAGTAGGTGGGTTTCTCTCTGTGATAGTTAGTAGATTTTGGCGATTGACCGGTCTATCTCGTTTGTAGGTGTGATGGTGTCTATATTTCTATGGAAGAGAAGATGATACCGTACATAGGTCACCTCATTCTAGCTCTCCAGACACAATGCGTTCGCCACGACTTCTCATTCTCCCGTACGTGTTGCTCGACCCTTTCTTATTGCATGCTAGTTTCTTTATAGAAAGAGAGGTGTCATAGGTAGGTCGACAACTTCTTGTATCCGCGTGTGATTTAGTTCATGAGTATGCAAGTTCCTCTCTTTTTCATATCTTGACGCGAGACATAAGAGATACGCCCTGGCATGCTTATGATGATGATGTATTCTTTGAAGTCTCTTTTCTTTTCTGGATCTTCATGGTTGGTGTAGAAGATGAATCTTCTTCGTCTCCTTGTTTCTCTTTTAGCCGGTTAGATGGGTCATCTTGTAGCAGCTCAACATCTTCAAGTGGAACGCCTTTGACAGGCGCTTCATCTAGTGTACAAGCCCCGTCGGGAAGTGGCGCCGTAGTAGGAGGAGGAGTGGATGTGGATATTGAAGAAGATGATCCTGAGCTGAGGGAAGCTCTACGTCTCTCTCTTGAGACTTATAAACAGGTAGAAAAGAATGTTGAAGCCTATGCGGAAGGAAAAGCAAAGGCGTCTGATGAGAGCTTCATGGAAAGCCTGGCTACTAGGGGATAGTCAAATCGCACACCTTTTTCTGTATCTTCCAGGACAGGATGTTGTGGTGAGACGATCATCTGAGTGCTCCCTTCCTTCTCAACAAGGGTTTAGTAGTTTATACTACTAGCAACAGAATGATAAGAAGAAGAGAAAGGCCATCTCGCCTTGGGAAGAAGTTTTCAGTGATATCAGGTGTCTTCTGTTCTCTTCTTAGGAAATGAAAGCACCTCCCGAAGAACCTCCTGCAGATGCTGAGGATATTTGCACTGTAGTTGTCCGACTGCGTAACGGAGAGAAAGTCACAAGGCGATTCCGAAAGGCTGACACAATGGAGGTACAGAGACGGCCCACTCGCCCACTCTCTGTGTGTGATGGATTGGAAAAGCAACTTTACGGCCTCCTTTTCTATGAGAGACTTTTTCTATCTTTGTAGAAACAAAGTGAGAGAAAGAGAAGACAGTTGAGAAAGATGTATGTCTATATCTTCCGCTTGTTTCTCTCGTGATTCCGCTTCCCACTTGAAGGCTACTGTCATGTAGACTGTAGAAAGACATCTTGTGTATGCTCGTGTATCTATTTCTGTTTGACACTTTCTTTCTTATCTCCCAGGATAAACTTTCTCTCTCTCGTTAGTCTCTGCGGTAAAGAAGGCTAAACTAAAGCCTAAGTAGGAACTCTGCTCTTATATGTGTATGTAGAGACTACGAGAAGAGCTCAAGGATGGAAATGACAGCTCAAAAAGAAGACACAAGGATATAGAGTAGGGCAGCGTGGGTACATGTATGTATGTATAAAATGCATGTATGTATGTATGAGTGAATCTATATATGTATGGTAGAGATCGTCGGTTGTTAAGAACCGAACGGCACTAAGAATTCACTTCTTCGTGCTACTGTGGTGAAGGCTTTTTGCTCTAGCACCGATGTATTTCTTCTTTCTTTCTTTTACTGTAGCAAGTCTTCCAGTGGGCGGAATATGAAGCATCACAGCAATTACCCGTTCCTAGCTTTGCCGGCTCATCATGCGTCCTCGTTCAAACAGTTCCGAAGTAAGTCATCAAAGTTCTTCACCCTGTCTATACATTATATTCTACATGTGACTACGGTCTATCTATCTATCTATATCTTGTGCCTTATCACTACCTCCTTCACAGCTTCTTCTACAGTTTCTCTGAGAGTGAGGTACCTAAGAAGACGGGAAGGGCTGAGGTCGCTACTTCGTCCATGTCGTCTAAGAGTTGCCTGAAGACGTAGCAGCTAGGGTGAACATACAGGACACTTGAATGGATGTGAAGTGAAGAAGACGACTTCTCAGGGGCAAGAAACGTTTCCTTTCTAAGGTGTTGAATGTGTTGCGATGAACATTCTCCTATTGCCCTTCTTCCTTCCTTCCTTCAGGAGAAAGTTCTGCAAACTAAGCGGTCATATATCTCTCTGTGAAGGAGATACAGAGGTATGTCATCCTGTATTACCATCGCCGCCGTAGCAAGTGTTTCACACTCTTCATGCACTTCTCCTTTGTGTGCGATGTGAATAAATACTTCTCTTAGATTCTGTCTCCGTCCCTTCCCCCCGTGAGGTTAAGACGATGATGACGGACTGAGTTAGCAGACTCTGTTACGGTTGTTCGTATCCTTGGGTAATTCTTTCTCCTTCTCTCTAATTTGCTTTGTTTGACGTGCAGAAACGAACTCAGTCTCTCTCGCCTTCTGGAGACATGTATGTGTGTACATGGGGGAACAGTCCAGGTGTATGATGTATACACGGGCACTTCAAATAAAGACTACTTTCGTATGTTGATACTCATATATATATATATATATGTATATAGATATCTGTACACGTATCTTTCTAATTTCAGAGAGAGGGGGAGAGTCGTCCATACATAGAGCATGTAAGGAGACGGGGAGGGGGAGATTAGGATACACAGCGAGGGCTCGAGATGAAGTTAGCAAGACAATCACATACATACATATACGCTAAGCTGAGATAATGATACAGGTTTTTGTCTGTAGTGTTTCGAGTGGGACAGGGGTGCATCCTGTATATGTTGTGAATGCACACCAAGCAAGCAAGTCAGTATAGACGTATAGTCGTGAATTAGGGAGAGTAGAGTTGACTGTAGCCTGTCATCTAGTAATGCGCGGAAGCAAGCGAGTAATACTAGGACTAGAGAGAGGACGACGGCGAGATTGTGCATCTTTGCTATTTCTTCTTCTTCTTCTCTGTATCATAGGGTATTTCAATCAAAGGATGTGATCTTCAGGAGCTTGGCTTTCAACGGCGAGAACAGCTCATGATGACTCAGATGTAAAGGGGCAACCTTCTCATCCATTCTCTATAGAGCTTTCTTTTTCATCTCGGAGCTTCTCGTCTATTTCTATAGAGCCTTCTCATCTCGCCGACTTGTGTATGATGCCTTATCAGTCTATGAAGTCCCCTAAGATCCTGTGTGAACTCCGATGAAAGCAACGAATGCCAGTCCAGCTTAAACAAGAAAGCGGATGAAAGAAAGGGAGGAAGCAATCATGCAGATCTGATAGAGGTGTTTATCTGAGGGGAATCGCTTGCTTCTCTTCTTCCTTGCTTTGGCATCCATCACGTGTATATACATGTTGGTGTATGACCGATAAAATTTGCACAGGATATAAGGGGCTTCGTAAGTTTTCTAGTGGAGAAGAGAAAAGACAGGGATGATGAGGAAGAGAAGAGTTCTCGTCTTTGTACTCGCCTCTTGTGAATGAAGAAGATACATCATAAGGCTCACTGCCAGAAGGGGGGAGGGGGATAGAGAGGTGGCAGTCGCTAGATCGCGTGACTCTATCATCTCACTTGAAAACAAGGTCTTTGTGTTTCGAAGAAGATCGCATATTTGGTTCAATTACAATGTTTCTACGTCAGCAGGTGATAGTCGTGTAGCTAGAGAAGATGATAGGTGGCAGATTGATTCTCATGCAACCAACCTTTCTGACCCTCCCCTTCTCCCTTCTCGCTCCTTCGGGATCGTGTCTCCTCCATCGTCTCTCGCATCTTCGCCGATAGAAACTTGTCTAGTGACTCGGTGCTTCTTTTTCAATCATTGTAAATGAAGCAAGAGACTCAAGAATTTGTGTATCATGAAAGATGTTGGTGTGGATGTGTACTAAAAGCTGAGCGGAGGAGTGAAGAAAGTCACCTGAACTTGAAGAGGGGGGCGGGGGAAGGGCGGGACATTAGAAGAAGACTTCATCAAGCCTTGAACATGAGAAGATATCAAGAGCGTTCATAGGATTCTCCGCCCCAAGCAAAACGACGTGACTGATTCTTAACTGGAGAGGGAAGAAAGTTTTGACCCAGTAGAAGTGTGCCAGTAGAGGACTGGGGAATAAATGTCTTCACTCATTTATCAGTCCTCAATCAACCAATGGATCTAGGCTTTTTTTTCCCCTCTGTGGCTGATTTCGAAAGCCGACAGTGTGTGCTCTCATGTCCGTGGCTTGGTCGGAGTGGAATGACAAGCGGCAGCAAGCGCGAGACCGCGGCTCAGTATTAGTACTAACTGCAGCACTAGGNNCCAGTGACGACTACGATCTCGTGATGTGTGCTCAGCTATGGACCTTTTGTGTATGTATGATGGTGGGTGTGTTCGCTCTATCGCCCTATCTTGCACTTGTGATTACTTGTACGTAGACCAATGAATGAATGAGTGAACGGATGAATGCTCTGGAACAACCCTTCTAATGTGTCAAGCATGGGAGTTTTTAAACAGATGAATCCATCCCGAAAAGGCATCGTCGTCGTCATTCCTGATCGGACTCACGAGTCTCTCTTCTGGTGCGGACAGACAGACACTTGGTTCTCTGAGAGGAGGCAAAATTACGAGACAGATCCTGGTGTAAGGTTGTCGCAGCGAAGCTTTCTTGCGTCCGCTGTTTCAAAAGAAACTAACACATGAGCTTAGGGTTCGCCGTTTGTCTAGTCAAAAGAAAAAGCAGGGCGGGGTCTTGTACATAAGAACAAGAAGCATGCATGCGACTCATGTCGTTGAGCCTTTCAACCTTATCAGTTCAAAACTGTAGTTCGGCACCGCTTGCTTGCTTTCTTCTCTGTACGGAGTAGGTATAGCTCACCCAATCCGCAGTGACATTAGTTGAACACAAGGAGACCGTCCGCACAGGGCGCACTGACAGAAGTCAGACGGTGGCTGCGCTTGTCGAGTCCGGAGTAGTATGGCTTTCGCACTCATTTAGCTCTCCACTTCTTTGGTGGAGTAGCAGACAACACATAGTTGTGTTTGGTTACATGTGACTAACAGCTGATCGCAAGAACTCTGGGGGGGGCGACAGGAGGTTGCAGAGACCCTTGGCTGGCAAGGACTGATAATGCATCAGCGGAAATGAGTGAGTGCTTGTCCCTGAGAAGACTTTCCCTACACTGCTTGAGCAGCACCACCAGCCAGCTCGAGCCTCTGGGGATTTTGAGTCGTCAGCTACTCTGTGCAACGGAAAATCTCTACACCGGACGACTGCCCTGTCAGTGGCACGGCTGGTGTCGCAGCTCGCGGAGAACTCAGCAGTCTGCTGTGTGGCTTCTCTACATTTCACGAGCAACTAACCGATACAGAGGAACGGCGTGGAAACCGTCTTTATTCCTACCTCCGCTGCGTCATTTATCCAGCGTTCCTATCAGAGGCTGGGAGCAAAACGGCTCTACCGCATCACCGTGCAACGCCAGCAGTCGTAACATGTGCCCATACGGTAGCTAGCGTCATTCCAAGTGCTCGTCTCTACTGCCGGACTCTGTTGCATCTACACAGGCCCCAACTCGGGACCGTTTGTCTCGGTGACCGACTGATTGGCCCGAAGCCGTTAACATTCGTCACCTTGGTATGTAACGACAACCGGGTGTGCCAAGAAGCCTCTTCAAGCAATGTATCTAGCCCAAGTCACACCTTCTGTCATTAGATCCACAAAGTTTTTCGGCGTGATAACGAAAATACAAAAGGTGCACGCGCGCACATCTGCTGCTAGTATTCCTGCCGCCCTGTCACAGTCAAGCTCTGACCGCCGAACAGACCACTGAGGTCGCCAGCGGCATGTTCCAAACAGAAGAAAATGTTAGTCATGACCACCATGAAGTCGCTCCTCCTTTCGCGGGTCTGACACTTTAAATACCGGAGCACACATACATACAGTCGCTTGCTCGAATTTCTGGGCGTTTACAGTCATGGCGGCAGGACACAGCGCAACGTAGGCGCACGATCACTAATTGGCGTCTCTGGAGACCGCGATAGCACCGCCAGCACTGCACTGGACGCCTCTTTTGACTTGCTTTTTATTGCCACCTATTCTTCGCTGCACGACCAACAATTCGCCTGACTTTGTCGTTGTCCACCCGTTCCCGGGAAAAGGGGACTGAGCTTAGCAGCTTTTCTTTTTCTGGAACTATTGAATGCATGTTCATGTCTTGAATCACCGAAAACCACCACCCTGTAGCCCTGAACCGAAAGAACTTCCCGAAAGACGCCGGCTTGCTACATGTGTCCACTCTCGCACTCGTCTTTCCCTACCGGTTCCTGATGCTAGATATGCTGCCGCCTGCATCGACCTGAGAAGAATCTGTCAGGTCGTTGGCTGCGGGCCCTCTCGAACGTCGGAACAGCCTCCCTACCCACACTAAACATTTTCACACTAATGGAGAGCACTTCACATAAAACACCTGTCTACCACCCAGAACTATAGAAGCAGAAGTAGATGGCGAAATCCTCTGCTGCAAGGCAGTGTCCACGAGAGACCGCACTAAGACTAGACAGGGCTGCTTCACTCAGAAGAGCGGACTCAAGTGACAGACACTGAAAACCATACAGTGTAACTACACCACATTTCCTGGATCAGTGCCTTTCCGACAAAAACTGCCTGACCCATTCCAGCGCAGTCCTTCAGTCAGAAGCAAAAATCTTTGACTAACACAGCAATGCATGCATGTGCGGTGCCATTCAAAGCCGGAGTAGTCAGAAACCTCAAAAGGAAAAAAGACGACTGACAGCAACAACAGGGACTTGTTTGCAACACGAAGAACCACGCATGAAACGTCACGGAACTGCCCCCCGCTATTACTTTTAGACACCACATCCACCTGTTCTGCGAAGTAACTCCAAGCAGCACGACTGACGGTGTGGAACATGGGAGATGCGACTACATCTTCTGTCTTCTGTGCCTTTTCTCTTCTAGCGATGTAAATGCCCTAGACCTTGCTGCACCCGTTCCTCTGATAAGGACACAGACGTATATCACAGACGTATATCCATTTCCGGGCATACATCAGTTCTGTTTGAACGGCTATTGCGGAGGCCTGTTGGGAACCGGTCCGCAGCACCACGATGAAGGCCTTTCTTTCGTTGGGCTACCAACAGCCCTTTCACCAGTAGCCGTACCAGCGCCGCCATCAGTAGTGTGTGAGGTTTCGTTCGGTGGACTGACCGGTGACCTTCCTCTATCCCCCTCGACTACGCTTGCTCCTTCAAAATCTCTGTGGTCATTTGCTGAAGCCTGATGGTCCCGAGTTGCCGACGGACTGTTGGCCTGCCCGAGAGGAGGGAAACTGCCTGCGAGCGGCGTGCTCCCGTGAGGGGGGACAGTGCCCGGACCAAAGACCCACGGAGCCGGGGGTGGGGCGCTACAGAGAAATGGCTGAGTTCCTGCGGGCACCGTGATGAGGGGGAATGGTCCTGCACCTCCTCCCCCACCTGACGACGAACCATACAGGGGAACTCCCGCCCCGGACATGCGGGAGTTTGACGCCGCATCTCCCCCCTTGCTTGACGTCGGTGCATTTACACCACCTGGGCGGACCTGTCCTTTATTTGCTCCCTCAGGGAATCCGCTTCCTGGAAGAGTTGAGTTCTGCACAGCCGTCCCTCTTGCTGGAGACGCCTGACCGCCGGGGGAACCACCGGCCCCTCCAGGCAACGACCCTGGAGGAGGTGATCCTGCCGTATTCCCGGCAAGACTGGTAAGGATCGTTTCTACTAGATTTTCCTGGCCCCACTGATCTTGATTCTGTGCACCAGCAGGCCGGACAGAAGCTAGCTGCTGTTGCAGTACGGTTGCGATTTGTTGCAGTTGATCAGGCGTCAAAGGCTGAGGACCTCCTACGCCTGTACCCGTTCCCCCGACTCGACTTCCTCCCGGATTGATTGCACCTCCGCATGCAGTACCTACGGATGTCCCTTTCTTCTCTCCGACGTCTCCATTAGCTCGAGCCTGTGCTCCGGCGTCCTCGTCTCGCTGCTTGCGCTCGATATCTAAAACTGCACGATACACGGCCATAAGATCGACACCACCTTCTGTCGAGTAAGCTCCAAAGCCTGTATCTTCTGCGCCACGAGGCCCTGCTCGCGACGGTTGAGGAGCCATCACCCCTTCCTCCATTTGATAACTTCCGCTCCGACAAACATCCCTGATTAGTGCAGACCGGTGACCTGCGGTTTCGTCCAAAGACCACCGGCCTTGCATTGATGTCTTGTCTGGGCTCTCAACTCCAATTCTCGTACGTTGCGGTGTGGGGGGCACGCACATGGAGGCTGAGCTGGAGAGATGTAGAGTCGGGTGGTGTTGCCTTTCAGCTGGTACGACCGCCTCAAGTAGGCGTCTAACGTCACTTGTAGACATGGAAACTGAGCTTGCTCGACGTAGGAGCTCCGCGGCGACGGACGCCGCATCGCTCCCAGTCCAGTCGCTAGAGCAACTCAGAGCATGCCGATCTAGGCCCAACGATGACGAGAGATTATCCGGTCTTTTGCCATTGAGCATGTCGGCGCTGTCCGTGCGCGACCGGTAAGGCACCACCTGGGTTTGCTGTAGAAGCAACTGCAGTTGTTGCTGGAGTTCCCTCTGAAAGGATGTGCTAACCCCACCTTGAAGCATACCACTCCCATCTGGCGCGGCTGCAGTCTGGGCCGCCAGAAAGGTGGTAGATACACCCGACGCGGCTTCTTCGTTCTCGCTAGCCTTCTGTAAAATGGTTTTCTCTGGAAGTAACACCGGTGTGTGCTCTTCTCTAGGCGCCGGGGCCATCGCTGCAATCGCGAATTGGGCGGCAAGTGAAATAGAGCCTAACAGGCAACGACAAACAACCGAAACAGATACCAAGCGAAAGGAATACAACAGCTGGCAGGAGACATCCGGCCAAAGAGAACGCGCAACGCTCCACACTGGGACAGAGCCTCCGTAGGACAGAACTAATATGGTCATGACAGCGTAAGGAGACATTGTATGTATTATATAGATGGAGTGCGTAAGCCCAAACCAAGTTGCACTTAACCTATATGCACGTTGACCTTCAACGTTTTGTTGACGAATGCCAGACGCTCAGAAAAAGCACTGTGACCCCCCCCCGTTGGCTGCACATCCCGGCAATTTGTACTCTTGCCTGCGAGCAATTCTGGAGAGGAAACTTAAACCACGGTTTGGGCCACCACTGTCACGTTGACTCAGAGCCTTTCGACCTCGGGAGTCCATATTCAAGAAGACGACTACAAAAATGTCTCGCCGAATTCGGGCAGATCGAGCACATAGGGCATGCTGACCACGCTCTCCTCGTGTGCTTGAAAAAAGTCTTTACACGGACGAGGAGAGAAATCATTGCAACTCACCATCTCCTACAGCTGTCGCGCTATGTCTCCTTGCGTTATCTCCAAGGGCCGGGACACCCTGAAACTCATGACCCGTGCCCGGTACATCCAACAGGCCGTCACTTCCTGCTCGCCTCTGCAGCTGAGAGTCTTCCTCAAGCCGTTTATCAGCAGCTGTGCTTCCTGGAAGCTCCGACTGCCGACGAGCTCTGCCACCCGACACACCCGCCGCTCCTAGCGTCATACCCTGCTGAACAGCGTTAGCCTTCTCGCCGTCTATACCACCAGGATCATCACGTCGAATAGCTTCTATGGACAAAGAAATTCTTGCTGGAAAGGTCCCATTTGATACCGGCACAGTTCCGTCATTCTTGCTGTCACTTGAACCCTCTGCGATGTTTCCACGTGACTTCTGAGAGACTGGTCCTCCCGCCGTATCGGAACCCCTAGAGCCGAACTTCATAACAGGTTCTTGACCGGCAAGCTGACGTAGTCGGTTGTAACAGTTGAGAAGGCGTGGGTCATGTGCAGGCAGGCGCAGTTTTTCGAGTTCATGCCGAAGAGACGGAAGAACGTCCTCCACTACGAGCAAACGAAGAGGGAAGACAGATGTCATAGCCAGACCACCGGTGATAAGACGGGCAAGACTGACGACCACGCTCAAATTGCGATGTGCGGACTGCATCTTCTCAGTGTTCATCATACCTCAGCACACACATACAGAACGTGGGAAGCTGGTGTGTCTGTTTCTGCCGTCGCGCTGAATGGAGACTTGAAAGCCTTATGACCTACGCCCAAGTACGCGGGCGAGCAGCGACAATCCTGACAGACTGCTAACTGATGCAGTTTCCCAACTACGGTTGTCTTTCTCAAAACCGTACTATAACGGTACACACACCAACTAAACTGCTTAACGGCGTTGTCCTCGGACCCTGAGAGCAGCGGAACACATATTGACTCCCCTGCTGGAAGCGAAACAAATATTGAGAAGCGAATCGCATTCACTGGCTGGACTGAACTCCAAAGTCATTGGCTCGCGTACCCTTCTGCTTGCTGAGAGCGGCATCAAGAAAAAGGCGTAGCGCGTTGACAATGAATTGAACCACCATCACGTTTGCGTCAGCTTCCGCCTGCTCCTTCGCCTGTCACGAGAGAGGTCGACAACAGAACCGCGACACGAACGGTAAAATATCGGACTCTTTGAAAGAAAAAGTATATACCGCTGCACCATACAAACAGGAAAGATATGTTGTAACTGAGGAGCACACTAAAAAACAACCGCCTACTGCATGGAGAGGCTCAGCTAACATCAGGGCTTTATACGAAACCAGACGGAGCACCTGAGAGAGAACAGATGAGCAAGTGTATCGATACAAAGAAACGAGAGGACGTGGTCATGGGGAGTAAAAAAAAGCGACCCTCTGGTATGAAACATACCTTGAGCTCGGCAATCTCATTCAAGACCTTCTGGAGGCTGATGTTTAACTTCTCATGCTCGTTCAGCAACCTGTAAACGAGATGTACACACGAACCCCGGCAACAAGAGGAAATACCGAACACAATAATGCCCTTGATATGTTGACCCGTCCACAAGAGGCAGATGAAAACGAGAGTTTCTTTGTTTATTCGTGCTCGGGACTAGACATCAGAAAGAGGGACTCAGTCGCTGACAAGATCAGGTGGGCTTCACTAGGAAAAGTTTCTCAGCTTCAGCAGAACAAAGAACTGAGACTCCTTTCCAATTAAGACACCAAACCGCCTGGTCTTTCACCGGAAGAAAATCTGCGAAGGCGGTTAGAGATGCGGTGAAACAGAGATAACACTTACTCGTCATGACGTTTTTTCAACGAGGATCGCTCCACCTGCAACGCCTGATACGCCTCCTCCATTTGTCGAAAGTTCTCTCTGTATTCCTGAGAAGCCAGTCACAAGACAATAGTGTATCTTGCATGTGGGCTACTATGGGGGTTTCACTCCACCTCACTGGAATGAAGATTAAGTCAACTGTAGCCATCACCTGAATGGCTTGAAGAAGTCCGATTCTACGAGGGGCAAGACTAACTAACTACACAACTCCTTCGTTCACAGAGGTGAGATCCACAGCGGGCCTGCTGTCGAAAAGAAAGGTCCGTTTGTGTGTACCAGGCAGGCAACGAACAGCCACGCTCACTCATCAGGCACAAGAGAAGCTTGGACGTTCATCAGCTCCCTCTGTTCCACACATACTGCAAGCTTTTTGTGGCTGAATGAAAGAGTATGGATGCCGGGATGGATCAAAAGCAAGTGCATGAACAGGCCCACTACGAGCCGTACTACCACTTCCTTGCTACTATGAAAGCTGTGAACGCTTAGCTCACCCTGCCCGTCGGATCCAGAGTAAAGCCGTACCATGCAAAATCTCGCCCTCCCCCGCGAGGTGATGCTACGAAGAATCAGCCATTTCAATAAAAGTAGGTTCAGGCAAACCTGCACACACGAGATGTCGGGCCTTGTGTTTAGCATCTGTTCCTGACTCTGGCACGAGAGTATAGACATACTTTGAGAAGAGCGGAAGCTGTTTCACTTTTCCCCTTTGCTCGAATGGCAGCATTTGAGGCCTCCCTGAAAAACAAGACAGGTGAAACACATGGAGAAGATGATGAGGATGCCACAAAGGAAAGAGGGAGGCAAACAACGAGTGTCACCACAAGTAGACAGCCCGTTCGTCGGGTTGAAAGGATTAACGGCGGCAACACCTTCTCTGTGTATGAAATGTTATGGATCCCTGGTCACTACTTTCCCCGCGCTGAGGCATCTCGTAAACATAGAATAGAGACAAGCCGTTCTGTTGATTATTGCCTCTGAGCAACTCGAACCGGCCATCGCAGGACGGAGGACTTGCGTCCGCGCCCTACTGCGCCACCATCTCTCTGGCAAACGGCCATGTGGACGACGACTTATAGTCGAGGAAAGTGAACCACCTCGAAGAGCACTTCTGTGGAGACCTTCCGCCAAGAACTGTGACAACGGCGGTCCCTCGTTTTCCTAAGGCACCTCTGCGTTGGACACAGCTTTAGCGAGGTTGTCGCAGCTCCACTATCACCAGCAAAAAAGATATTATTATCCGTCCTGGTGAGAGTGTGTGAGATACCATCTGTTTCCTCCCGGCATAGCAAGTCAGATCTACTGTCTTCTGAATCAGTCTGGCCTGTACTGCGGATGGACCGGACATCTCGTGCCCGGGGCAGGCTAACCCCAATGTCGGGATCAGTTGCATGTCACAGAAACATACTTTTCTTGTTGTGGTTCATTAGGTTTGCCACTGACACTCTTCGCCTCCTGTCCTGCCCCTGGTCCGTCTGTGTTCCGCGGCCCATACATCTGAAGGAGCGCCGTCAAAGCAGCCACGGTCTGTTGTCTCTGCTGCTCGTTGAGGCTCGTCCCTGTCGCCGTCCCCGGCTGTTGCTGTTGCTGAATGAGAGCTTGAAAAAGGAGTGCCTTCAGCTGTTCTGCGACAGCGTCGTTTGCGGGCGCCCCTGGTTGAAGACTCCCTTCACGATTCTCCACAGCGGCAGCAGCTCCCTGCTGCACCACCTGAGGGGGACGACCTATCTGTCCTCGAATATTCACTGGAGGCAGCCTGGTTGGGTATATCGACCCGTTAACCGGCGCGGGCGAAAAGGCGCTAGTCATTGGAGCCTGAGGTGGCGGAGCACCCCCGGATGCCGGCTGGAAAGAAGACATGGTGGCAAAGGGCAACGAGTCGGACAGCACGCAATGACGGCCAAACACGCGAGGGTGAAGTGAACAGAATTGTCCGGCAGAGTCCAATAACCTCTACCGTTGCTCCCGCAGCAAAAGCCAGCGCACGGTAAGAGTCTTGAACAATTAGCGGCAGCAGGCATAAGCAATCGGACCAATGAAACAAGGAAAACGACACACACAGCCGGTAAAAGGCAGAGACACCATCTGGCTGAAGAGCTCCCCGGCACCTCCTAAGGTCAGTCCAGAAAAAGGCCAGAAGAGACGACGGATGAGAACCAAGACACCGTGTGGGCAGGTTTCCTTTTATCCTGCAAATTCTGCAAAGAGGAGAAACAACTACCCTCTCAGGGTGCGACTCGGGTGTAAGGCCCTGCTCTCACGCGACGAGCCCGCTACCATTCTAATGATGGCGCTCTTCGAACGAAAGGGTCGCTACGACACCTCCGTGCCTGGCAAAAATCCGCGGGGAGAAGAAGAAAAAATCTGAGAGAACCAAAGAAATGCTTAGCAAGATAGGTCGCATAAAAACGGGGAGATGACTACCCTGGAGCACAGAACCAATCAGCACAGGAGCGGCCGGCCTGCAAGCCACGGGGCTTTGCAAGCCTCATGCGTCCCCGGCGACGATGCTTAAGTATACTTCGGTAAGCCCGAGAAAAGTGAGGAGACGTAGACTCAGGAACGCGAAAAAAAAACCACTCCGGGGAAACAAAAATCGTAAAACCTGTTCGTTGCCGTTCATTATCACCGGAAGCTGCCACTACGCGGAAACGGGCCGGAGAGGCACGGCTTTACGCAAGAGAACAGGGAAGAGAAGAGGAAAGAAGAGGGTGATGCCAGCAAGCCACAGAGAGACAGCTTATTTTAGCATTCAGAAACAGGGCGCCTTTCAGTTACAGCAGAAAAGCCTTATCCGGACCGATAAGGCGTACAGGAGAAGCAAGGGGCAGACGGAAGCCAAGGTCGCAGCCACGGCGACACTGCAAGTGAAGTGCTCACGGCATTCTCCCGCGTAGGGATCCAACAACATTCGGACTATGAAACGAAAAACAAGTGAAGAGGCACATACGGCAGATGCCTTGCAAAGGAAGGTAGTGAGTGTTTTCGGCTTTTACAGACCGCGTCCAGACGGCAGTGAGCGAGATCTCTCATGGTAATTCGAAGCACCATGTTTTGAACTGAAACGTTCTTTACGGTAGGGGACAGGACAGAAGGCCTCACCTTACGCAGAGAGGCTCACACGCTGGTGCAAGGAGAGAAATGGAAAGAAGGATGAACATCGCTTATGATCGCGGAATGCCTTCAGCTGTCATCCTGCGGGCTGTTGGTGGCATAACCTTGTCAACGTGAAAGGGAACATGTCTAGTTTCACGTCGAGCGTGGTAACCCGACGGTCCTCTGAAAGGACCGATCGGTCGCTCGGAGGTTGTAGGCACTGGGCAACGGAGCACAAGCGCCAGCACTTTGCTTCGACGTTATTTCGACTCCCACGGTCTCCGTCACGAAACCGCGGCAGCATCGAACTCACTCAGCCCCTCTCTCACAGTCCCTCCAGGACTAATCCTTCCAAATATGTTGCGTCGATCTCTAGACCGGCACGTGAGCCCGAGCATCCACGAGACCCAGCAGGCAGTGCAACAACTGACTGGCAAAGAGAGTTACTCCGATCTTGACAGTCCCTCCAACTTCCACCGGATGTGTCCCCACTAACAGTCGCGCTGAGCCATCCCTGCAAATACTGCACTGCGAAACGAATCGGGGACAGACGGTGGATACCTACACGAGAGATCAGATAATGAGAGCCCACACGCGTCTGGTTAAATCAGATTAGGTTGTGAGGTGCGCAGCTGCTGACCTGTGACCGGGCATGTGGGAAGATCCCACTAAGAAATCCTGTGAACGGCGAAGGCAGAGTGACGCACGATAAGATGTTCGAGACGGTTCGACCACATGCAGATCGCTAAGATGCAACCTGCTTTGGCTTCTCAGCAGCACGTGCTCAGCGAAGAAAGATTAAGATGAATCTCCTAGACCGCTTTTCCCGTAGGGCTCCAGGGGGCTTCAATTTCCCCGGTTCAACACTGCTTGTAACTTGAAGCCGTTGACACGCAGGAAGCACCCAGTGCCGAGGTGACCCGCTCCATACGCTATGCCCGCAGCACGACCTCGAAATCAGCGAGTGTCTCGAGCGAGCATTGTCTCTGCGTTATGCCTGTCCTACGCGGTGAGTCGTCTTATTGCGGCGTCAGCTATAATATCCAACGCAAGGGAAGAAGTTCCCCGAACGTCTCACATTCCTTGAGAGAAAACCATCAGAAGCTCTCACCGGGGTTTTCGTAAGACACCTACGAATAAGCTGGAGGGAGGGTGAGTTTGAAGGGCTCAGATCGGAACGCCTAACGACCCCTCTCACGCACGCGTGCTATACGTACTGTGACACGCGATTGAGGCCCGCGAGAAGTGACCGAAGAAAACTAAAGTTAATAATGATCCTGTTCTTCCAAGGATGTAGGTACTTGTATATTCATGTATGTCTGCATTGTCAAACAAGGCAAAATATGTCGCCACAGAACTCGTAGTCGAAGCATCTTCAATCGTGGCGCCTTTTGCAACCCACGCACTACACCGAAAAGTCCCGCTGGCCGCCGAGCTCTTATTGATGTGCGTCCCCTGACACTCACTCACTCATTCACGCTCAACTGTTCAGAGGTCGGGCAGTAGCAGCATAACGGTCAAAATGTACAAACACACTAACTATGCACGTTCCCCACAAACACACCCTTTTTTCTCGCAGAGCGCCCCGCTGACGACGGGTCATCGGATCCTTCCCGCCGCTTCCTCCTCCAATGTGTGGAAGACGTGCGAAGCTTGTTTTGTACGAAGCGTACAACTCACCGTGATCACAGACCCACCCGGATCAGGTCACCATCCACTGACACCAACCGTACCTTCTTCATGCATGCGCCCCGCGGCTTTCACACCAGAGCCCCCCCCCGCCGACAGCTAATAGTACGGTCGTCCTTTGGTCACTATTGAGAGCATCATTGTTGCGTGCGGGATTGTAGGTGCGCGAATTCAAAACCATCAGGAAGATAGCGCTTCAAGGGCGCATAGCACCGTTCTATTCAAAAAATGTCTCACCAGCCAGAAGACTGTGGAAAACATTCGTCAGGAGGCGTATCAGCTAAGGTGCCTCAGACAGTGGGAGGGACTTTTACACACCGGAATATCACTCCCGGCCGAAATGAGAGTAATCCAACTCAAGAGGCCATCACGCTGCGCCATAACTACATCAGATGTCTGGCCTTGAGGAAGGTGTACTTCAAGAAAACAAGGACTGAAACAAATCTCCCAAGCATTACCGTGACTGACCCCTCCCCCCACTTGCCCCCCTCTAATAGCCGACGACAAAACCGTCCCTCTGCTCCTCCACCGAGACTATCCGCTCCGCTCTCTCATCAGGTCAACATTCGGATCCCTGATATTGCACGGACCTACAAGACGAGATTAACTTAGATTCACCGAGACACACAGAGATGACAGCGGGCCTGCACATCCGGTCCAACTCTCATTCGTCTCGACCAGAGTCGTACCGCCATGTCGAGAAACAGGCATACGTACCACTACTCTCCGGAAAAGTTATGAGGCACATTGCTTCTTTCACTGACACCACGGAGAAACAGTGATGACAGGAGCTGTCTCCTCCAACCAACATCAACCATGGGCCGTTCCCCCCCAACAGAAGGCGATGCCCAAGAAGCGAAAACAGAAATGACTAGGGAAGCGTATAAACGGGTACCAAGAGAAGCGATGATTGTTACAGCGCCTACTACCCTCTGGTAGTATCTGATATGACATCACTCCACGCCTGCTTCGTACCCGAGAGTTCACGCAAGCCCTTTACCACCTGCTTCCTTGCGAACCCAGTAGAGAGGAGTCGATCATCACTCCACTACATACAGACACACTCTTGGCTGACTCTGCGAGTGAAACAAGAACAGTCCTCCCCCTCCGCGTGAGAGTACTCCAAGTGGTACATACCTGAGTAAGACGCTTGGTGACACCATCAACTATCGAGAATTCTTATGCTGCGACTCCCAAAGAGGTATTCACCGGACCCGTCGTTGAGATCAGTACTCCCCCCCCAGCGAATAGAGATAAGGGTAGATACTTTACAAGAAATAGACACGACAGTACATGACAGACCGATGTGCCTGCCTGCATACAGAACCTCGTATGTAACTGTCTTTACTAGTATCCTGTTCTCAACACGAGGCGCTGAAAAGAACGCGAGCTGTTGTTGTTGTGTTGATCCCTGTGTGTGACGCGGTACCAAGCGCACTGACAACGTATTGTGATGCGGGAAACACTTTGGAGAAAAATTGAGAGTCTGAACCTTTGTTAGTGAAATAGCGAAGTCGTGGATCACATAGCGGCTTCTACTGCTATTGGACAGCCGCTTCTTTCACGTGTACTTCTTTATCGCATTCGCAATCTTGACAGACATGTATTTAAGGTCTATGAAAAAGCCAGAATCACTCGACAAACACACACCCACTGCCCAGTTCTCCCTACAGTCCCCCCTTTGAGTCATATCCTTGTTAACTCGGAGGCACCACGGGCTCTACACTAGTCGACGGTGGCAAAGACGGTTGATTCGATTGATCAGAAAGCAGCAGAAGTATACGATGCGCATCCGAGGCGGGGGTGGTAAGGAGCATCTTGACTTGCTTTAAGACCTGTGAAGAAAAGGATCGAGTAAACAGACACACATGTCCACCATTCTATTCAAAAAGGAACACGTCGGAATCCCAAAAGATTCATCGCCTCTCCTGGCCCTTCCGAGAAGACGCATCACTGATAGCATAGGTGTACTCTCTCTATCATCAATCGTAGTACAATTCTCGGGAGCAAAAGAGAAGAGAACAGCCGAAGGCACTAAAGTAACGAAAGAGAAGACCTTCGTGAACAGGAATCGAGCCTGGCGATAGGCCTGCTCCTACCGCGTCTGTACACTGGCACAAACCGTTGAGTAACCAAGAATCCGATGCCTGAAAGGAACTATGTATATAAGTAGAAAGAGCCCACCGTACGTCC
>NW_027154053.1:47601-50011 GCF_002600585.1 Cystoisospora suis
GATCCCCCCGCCCCTCCCCCGCCATACAAAACAGACATCAAGAAGATAAAAATCATAGAACAACCGTGTACCTGACATGCACACAGCTCTTACGTAAACCACCGTCAGCGTCAGGGGGCAGCAAAGCTTACTGCATGCGCGGAAGGCCGATGCTGTGGCTCGGGTCTCGCCATTTCTTTCATGAGGAGGTACCAAGGAAGCATATGGAGTCGAATGTGTTCCGGTGCCTGCAAAGACAAAGCCAGCAATCACATCAACGCCTCTCTGCATCCGAAAAGACCGCTTACCCACATCGAGAGTGACGTGACTTTCCTCTGCAAACATCACGTGATGATTTGCATGAAAGAGGCAACATGGCGAGTTCATATTGAAAAGCACACCTGTAATGAACTAGACCGCTCGTGAAAACGTCATATCCTCGGAGGTTCGGTACTCCAGTAAAAAGAATCCAATTATACACGGGTGAGATACAAGATGCACTCCTAGCTCAGTATTGCTTCCCTTTGCGGATTTTATCCAAACAAACTTCCCCCAAATGGGCATCTAGCTATCCAGAGAAGTCGTCCTACCGGATTCTCTTCTGCGGATATACCTGTTCGCGTGCACTAGGGTGCCAGGGTGTATTTCAGTCAGCAAAATGCAAGACTACGCTGATTAACACAAACATGCCCTGTATCTGTCTGCATGCACTCATACAAAGGTCCTACAGTAGCAGCACATTATTACCACCCGCGACACAGACGGGTGGGCCGTGTGAGGGAAAGAGATGGATGAATAGAATAGTTTTGCAGGATAAAAAAAAAGGCAAGAGATTGAACAGCTGGGCTGTACTAGGAAATCGATACTGCAGATCCGCTGCTGTCTGTCTGCGGATGATGTTTTCTTGTCGTGTAGACAGAACGTTACGATAGAGACGACTCCCTTTACATATCCTTAACGCAGAGAAGAAGATATCGAGCTAGAATGGGGTGATACATCCAGCAGGCATCATACAAGGACACATACTCCTGTGACAGGCAGCTTCCCATACCGCGTAATTCAGTTTGAAATCTTCCAAGGTCTTGACACGCTCCATCACAGTCGTGAAGCGTGGGCAAAGCAACTCCAGCAAAATCAAGGCTCCCGAGTAAATATCAGCCTTCTCATCGCATAGCCCGCCTCCTTCCGGTGCCGCGTACGCAGGAGTCCCGATGACCTCACCCTTGTACGACTGAACGAAGATGCAACGAACAGAGCATCATACTCAAGAAGGTTCAAATAGAGACATTCTTAAGAAGATTCTCAAGAAGAGATACAGTCGGTAGGCTCGGAAGAGCCAGGTACAAAGAAGAACCCAAGAATCTCCTGTACAAAATGCAGTCCCTACAAACTCTACTAGTGCCTAGGCCGCGATAACATGATAAAAGACTATCCTGCCTTGAAAGGACTGTCCTGACTCATCCAATCTGAATGACAAGAGAAAGGAAGAAGATCCACTCTGTGTCGCCTTCATACCTGCGTAGGGGCCGCCCGGCCTTCATTCCAAGAGCAGCCTTGCTTGCTCTTGGAATGAGGAACCGTCGTATCTTATCCTGTCTCAGGTGTCATCTCTCGGGTTATTGAATTATATTGTGAATGTGTTGCGCTGGATGAATTCAGTGTATACAACAGTGCATTTGCTTTCATGAGCTGGCGTGAGCAACACTTCAGATCGTTACGAAAAAGAGCTACGTGAAAACTGAAGAGGGAAATCTCTTCACACTTACTATCTCCATATTGCGACCCATCCTTCTGGCCTTTGCTAACAACCCTTTCATCTTCTGTCTCTGTCTCTCGCGATCACCGCTCATCACCCCGTCGCCCTCAACAAGTCGCAATTGCTCAGACAGCATATTCCCTCCCTCCATCGCAGATGTAGAAACGCTTCCAGATCCGGAGTTGTTCTCTCGTTGAATGAACTTTGCCAGACCGAAGTCGACGATCTTCAGTACATGAGTCGATGGGTCCACGAAAATATTCTCAGGCTTTAGATCTCNNGAAAGAGAAAGAAAGAAAGGAAATAGCCTTCGAACCACTTTTCACTAAGCTCGAACTCCACTACCTGTCGGTTTGCCACTCAGCTATAGGCGGCTCCTAGTGGGGGAGAGAAACACAGTGGTGCCTTCTCAATAAACCAGCTTAGCTCAGTAGTTGCTCACGCGAAGATGAAAAGAACGCGTTTTACATACCCACGAGAAACCACGGCAAAGAAAACACCTGCCAAAACGACTGCCCTCCCTAGCGCATCTGCATGACGTGCTGTGTGTTTCTAGACACATCGTCTGCTGTATTCATCAAAGAGGGGGTATCTGCACACAAAACGACTTTCTCGAGACATCAAGGCGTCCCTTGAACTCTTCAACCTGAAGCAGTTCTCTCCTAATTGCCTTCC
>NW_027154053.1:50060-50444 GCF_002600585.1 Cystoisospora suis
GTACATTCATCAGCACTCCAAGAAGAGGCTTGAAAGACTTCTGCGGACAAAATACAGAGGTATAGTAGTGAGGACTCACCTCTCATGGATATCTCGTATTCCCTTCATTAGCTGTTTGAAAAGCTCGAGTTCCATGGAATGCCAGCGATTTTTGTTGCTCGGCACAAAATCCATTGGGATCGTGCTTCTATCCTTGCTGCGAGCAAAAGAAGACACAGACGGCCAACAAAGAATAGACTGCTTCTTTCCTTCATGAAAAACGTCTACGTATGACACAAGAAAAAGACTGTAGAAAACAGAGAACGGTTGAAGCCGCGGCAATGAAGAATAATCAATCGATGAGCCTCTACCACTGTCTCGGGAAAGCTCTTCATGGACCCCCCC
>NW_027154054.1:0-17981 GCF_002600585.1 Cystoisospora suis
ACTTCACTTGAGTTCTTGCGGCAGCCTTTACAGGGGGTTTCTTACTCAGCGAGAAGACATTCAGGGTCTCTCTTACAGAAAAATGTCGGGCTCGAACCCCGCGCTGAGGAGCAGAGGTCGCGCTCAAAGGCTACGAGGTCAGAGTGTTGGGGGGCCTTCCCGCTGGTGCTCGATTTGATCGAGCTAGGCGGGCGGGCCGGGATTATCCGATGTTGGATGACCTCACTCCAGATGTAACCCCCCGCTCAGAAAAGTCAGAAACTGAAGTTCTTTTGTCGAGTGGTCGTGGGGCACTTCAGTCGATGAGACCCATCCTGCAACAATGCCTCTCTCATGCATCTAGTTCTTCATTCAAGTGACCGTGTGACTGCAGACGTTTGCCTGGACGGCGTCTCCGAGCATTACCCGTCAGGTATCGGGCGCATCGTCCTCTTGAGTGTGGGAGTAGCGACTTACCTTGAAAGCAGCTAAACTGGGAAGTGAAGGAGCGAGAGACAGGAAAACACGGCTCCAGTCCTGTGTAATCCACCGGGGTGGCGGCGCGCCGGTGCTCGTTTACTAACGGGCGGGGCACACGAGGCGTAGGCGCAGGGCTGCCTGGGCGTCCTTGCGCGTGGAATTTATAGTCCTTATACTTCCAGACGTGTGCATGCATTGTTTGCAAATTGGGTGATGGTATCGGCGTCTCACGCAGGAGGGGGTGCCCGGTCTCCTTCTTGGTTCGACGCGTTTCGAGCGACGAGTCGACTGAGTCCACATACGGCTAGCTGTGTTAAAGCACAGCTCGATGCAAAAAATAAATTACCCATTCACAATACTTTTTCTGTACAGAAGAGCTTTTCAAGATCTCACCTATTCAAAGATATTAAGTGCGATCTCGGACTCCGGAGGTCCTGACTTTCATGAGCACTGCCTCTTTTGTCAGCGTGTCTGACGGCGACGCCGACGCCGGTCACCGTTCGATCTGGTTGCACGCCGCGCACGCCCGCCCCCGATGCTGGATTTGTGAGAGAAAGGCCGGCTGCACAGGCGGGTTGGTCCATCGGTGCAAGTTGAGGCCTGACGGGCCGCGGCCCCGGTAGTCTTGTTGGCCCGCAGACAGATCGTGTGGCGTTACCAGCAATGAACGGAACAGGAGAGAGCGCGTACAGAGCTATTTCAATTGCACTAGAACTCATATAGTTCCAGCTGCTTGAAGCTGGCATCATGATTGGCTCCCTTGCCGGGCGACAGCAAATCTCGACCGTGCAAGTAAAAGACTTGGGACGTCGTCTTGCTTCGTTGTCCGTACGTCCGCGAACACTAGGGAGACTGCATGCACGGACTGCATGCACGTCGTGCATGCAGCTTGGCGAAGCTATCGTTTCTGCTGGCTGCCAGTTGTGCCATGGGATCTCTGCTGTGGGGGAAAAAGGAGGCGGGTGCTTCTGGGCGCGTACTATTTGTCGCCCGTCTTTCTGCTGCATAAGTCTCTTTTCGCTGCTTGCTTGGCGTCTTGCTTACACTCCGCGCATCCAGGGGAAGTTGTGGAGTCGTTTGTCCCCCCGTTTTTCCGCAAGCCTCGTTATTACAAGCTATCGAGTGAGGGTAGCCTCTGGTTGCGCCCTGGAAATCTCTTATGTCTAATATGAGTGTATGGGTACGGCATGCAGCTCACGGTTCTTGAAGCCTGAGACTCCTTTGTTTAGCTGTGTCGGCGTGCATTGCGACTCCCTCTCAACCTCTGGGTTGGGCAACTTTCCAGTAACCGTTAAGTTGGGGGTGAGCTTGCACCGAGTAATTCGATCTGATACGGTCCCGTGACCGCTTTCAGGCATCCTGCAGCATCAGGACTTTTCCCGGATATCCTGCCGTTTCTCTAGCTCAGCGGACCATACCGTGTCCCTTCTTTTAGCGAGAGCTGTAAATTCATTTTCGCTCAGCACGGACGGGCGCTGAAGAAGCGCGGCACTTGGTCTGAAGCCATATCGTGTGACCCACGTGCTCACACATGCATTCTGTGCAGTTCACCTAGGGCGTCATGGGGAGGAAAGTGAAAGCCGGGACCCGCGGGGAGGCGGCACAGTACATGACTCGTGGTCAGGCGCTAAAGAAGCTTCAGGTAAGCGGGCCTGCGACGGAGTCGCGGCGTTGTACGTCGGGCGTTGCTTAGCTAAGAGCAGTGCTCGAATTTGTTTCTGTCGAAGACGACAATGCGAGTAGGTTCACCTCGCAGCTCTTTGAAGCGAGTCGCGTGAGGTTGCGTACGGTTGGGGTGTCAGTTGGTGGTTTCAATCACCGTCACCGCATGCCTAGCTAAGAGGAGTGCTCGAATTTGTCTTTGTCGAAGAATACAACGCGAGTACGTTCACCTCGCAGCTCTTTGAAGCGAGACGCATGAAGTTGCATACGGGTGGGTGTCACTTGCTGGTTTCAATCACCGTCACGGCATGCCCTACAGGGGTTCAAGCGCTTGAATGCTTATTTCTGGGTTTTGCTAAGACGGCTTTTTGCCGTGTTTGGTGTTGAGTGGTCTTCCAGGGAATATCTCGTGGCTGACTCCTGTTCGGCTTCGTTCTTGTGATCGGTGCTGAACGATTGTCGAGCCTAGCGGGGGTGCATGCTTTGCAACGATCTTCCTTATCGTTCCTCATGACGCGGAGACAGATGCACACCGTTGAGGTGTTTTCATTGTCCTGCAGCTTTCTCTTGCCGCTTTCCGGCGTCTGTGCATTCTTAAAGGCATCTACCCGCGAGACCCGAAGAAGAAGAAGAAGGGAAAGGACAAAATTTATTATCACTCCAAAGATGTGCTACACATTGCTCACGAACCGCTTCTGGATGTCCTCAGGCAGCAGAAGGCGATAACTAAGAAAGTTCGAAAGGCAGTTGGCAGGAAGGAGAAGCGGCTGGCAAAACGGTTTCTCCGTTCCAGGCCAAAAGTCCGGCTTCACCATATAGTCCGAGAAAGGTTTCCAACACTCAGCGATGCTGTCGCTGATCTGGATGATGCTCTCAGCACTGCCTGCATCTTTGCAAGTGCGTCGATAGGTTCTCGTTGCGCAATCGCAGCTGCGGTGTAGCTGTCGGCGCAGGCATGCACCAAAACATGTTTTCTCCCCGTGCCTACGTGCTTTGTTTGTCCGTACACAAGTAGAGGTGCGACTGCTCGACAGTCACGTCCGACGCTTGATTGTGAAGAAGCTCGTAAAACATTTACCGCCAGCGCCCTTTTGCCTCCACGCTGGCTAAAAGGGTGTCTGCAGCCGCAGCTTGCCCATGACGAGTGTTGGTATTGTATTGGCTATTTCTGTTGCGCGCAGTGCTGCCGGCAGATGGTAGACGTGGAGTAAGAGCAGAGCAATGTGTTAAGGCTACTCAGCTACTTGATGAATTTCTCCTCGTGGTGACTCAGCAGCGAGCACTCCGCCGTGTATTCGCATCCGTAAAGGGGTACTACTTTCAAGTTCAGCTTTTAGGCCATCTTGTGACATTCCTGATGCCACACCCTTTTAAGCAGGTAAAGTGGACTCTTTCAACCGTAGACTGCAGTTCGTGTCGGCTGGCGTCAGGCGTCTCATTTCTGAATAACCTTCGCGAGGGCAATCACGACCCGAAGAAAGGATAGTAAAAATCGGAAACAGCTGCCCTAGAGGTCGTGTAACGCGATGATTCGCGAAACTATGCTCGACACCGGTGGCACGGTGGAGGGCTGCCCCGCCGCAGTACAAGCGGCAGCATTTTTAGCTTATGCGCTGCTTCGCGCGGTGCCGCCCGTTGAAGCGGAGTCCGTCCGTCTTTCTCTTTGTGCTTCCTAAGGGGTCATTTTCTGTTTTCGCACTTCTCTTCGCATGCTGACGAGCTTGGTGTACATTAGGCGATTGTCTGCACGTCGGGTGGTCTCCGCGTAGATCAGACACGTCGTGGAGACGTCTTTTCCTGAAGCGAATGGTGCCGGCTGAACTCGTGCGTACTGACTGCACTTTTCTTGCGACCACTCTTCGCTTCATCAGTTTTGCTTCGTAGCATTCTGATTCACTTTTGGGGTCTGGTGGGTCGAGCGGCGGCGTGTGTGTGACCACGCGCCGCCAGGTTGTTCGAGTGTTCACAGCATTTTTGTCTTCCAGCTCGCCGGACCGTCGTATTTCCTCCGTTCAGAGTGCGTTTGTCTTCGCTGTCGCTCAGGAGATGCCTGAAGAAGTTGACTTCCGTGTCCTTTCCACTTTCTTCGAGTTGTACTCGGCGACGCTGCAACTGGTGGTGTTCAAGCTTTTTCTTCTCGCTGGCCTCGCCTATCCCCCAACAGCTACCAGAAAGGAAGCAGGGCAGAGAGAGCGTCAGGCAGCTAAATCTGAAGCCGCGATGATTGCAGCGAGTGCAGCCAGGGATATTCCTAGAGCAATCTCAATATTCAGCCAAGGCCCATGGACCGTTTCCGGCTGGCGTTATCCAGTTTTGAGGGCAAGGAGCATCAGTGACAGTAGTGCAGAGAAGGAAACAAGTGCGGAGGACGAAGCAGCGCGGGCAGGGGTGGACAGTGCTGGAGGAGAGGACACAAGACGAGGAAACGGGGAGACCGAGTTAGATGTGGACGAGACACCGGGGGACTTAGACGAGGAGTTGAAGGCGGAAGAGAAAAACGAGGGAAAGGTGCATGGACAACGTGGGGTTCGCCGAAGTGTGGAGAGAGGACAGGGTGAAGGCTCTGATGGTGACAGCTCCGATATATCTGGTGACGGTAGCGACGATGAGTCAGGTAGCGATGAGGAAGACGGGGAGGTGGAGTCGGACACTGCGAAGGAGAAGAAAACAGGGGAGTTCAGGTCGTTGGGTGCAATCGAGAACGGAGGCGCAGTGGAGAAGAAATCAAATGAACACGAAACCTCGTCAGCTTGTGGCGTACAACCGCATCCTGTTCAACGTCTTTTTCAGGGCGCTGTCGTTTTCCTCAACAGGTACGTTCGGTTGAAGCTGCAGGCATGCAAAACAAGTCTATTCCCCGATGCTACAGTGTGATTCTCTGTTGCTGTTCATCTTTTCCCGTGTGTGAGGATTGCGGGCAGCAGATCGACGAAATGAGAATCGGGCTGCATTGTCAGTGTCCCCGCTTCTGCGTCGGAATTGACACGACCATTGAGGGAGCAGGGAGGGACTTTCTATGGCCAGTGTATTGGTAGCAACGCTAAACAGAGTGGCCTATGCCGACCCGCCTTCACTCTGGAGGCTGGGAAGCGGAGATCGGATAAATTTGGCTTCGAACCCCATGACACGGAGTCGGGCTGTGGCTGGGTGTCCGAGGTGACGGTGCGTTCCATTTTCTGGGCCAACACGGCCTAGCAGGGCAAAATCCGGTAGAGACCAGACGGCCGCACGAGGCCGTGCCCCGTACACCGGGGTGCCGCGACTGTCTTTCTGTAAAACGCCATCATGGAAGTGGAGAGTCATGTAGAACTCGCTGCAGTTCCGGAGTAAATCGTCCAGTTAAACAAGGTTTCACCTGGCTCCGAGCACTATGGTAACACTGCTAACTCTTCTTCGCGGTGATACAAGAGGGAAGAAGGGGTTACCAGTCTCACGATAGATCAGCGCCTTGCTGGTCGCTCAGGCTTGCTCGAGAAGAGAAGCGCGACATGGCTACGGAAGACTGCAGGAGTTTGCCTCCTTTCTGAGAGAAGGGACCGAGAGAAGTACGGGAGGGAAAGGGATTCGGAGAAGGAACTATGAGATGGCGGCGATGTCGCAGCAGCACGGCTGCCGCAAGGGTTCTTAGTGAGGCCTGGCTATGAGAGCCGCACCAGTCCAAGCCACTGTGCGAAGTGATAGTGAAGTGTGTGAAAATGTTCATTTCAAAAAAGCGACGCAGGGGTGAAGACTCTTCGTGCTTAGCGGCCTAGACAGGGCACGCCAGCTTTTATGTGTTGTGACTCAAGTGAAACCCTTGTTAGGACAGGGAGAGCCGTGGTTTTGCTCCCCCACCGCAGTGCAGGTGCTGGCGATGCGTTTCGTTATACTCCTCCCGACGAGGGGGCGTGGTGACGCGAAACTGTGGAGTCCCAAGGGCCGGATCCGCGTGAACGCGTGGCTGTGATCAGCGCATCCATATGGATCCAGCCGGGTTGTACCAGCAGGAAAAAGTGCGTCAGTGCAAGGGGGCGGTTGTACCCACTCGAGTGCGGAGGGACACTGTCCCGGGTGGGAGCTGCTCGCGTGCGTTGCGTTGCGGCTACACGGAGCTAAGGGTGTCGGCAGGGCGTGCTTTGATTGTGGCATGTACGTAGTCAGGGGCGTGCTGACGGATGCTGTTTTGTTTGCAGGGAAGTCCCCCTTTTACCTTTCTCCTTCATGGTTCGAAGTTGCGGTGGTCAAGTTGGCTGGCAAGGCGCGGATTCTCCTTTCTCCGAGCGCGACCCTTCCATCACACACCACATCGTTGATCGCCCCCCTGAGTGTACGTACACTGCCGTGCACCCCCGTTTCGCATCAGCTTCCTTATTGTCTGACGCAGGCTTCGTTTTCATTCTTTCATGGATGGGAAGGCGTTTGCTCACTGTTTTCGGCGAGCGGAGTGTTGTCGGCTGACATTCACGGCGAAGCTTGCGCCGCGTTCTTCGGGAAGGTACAGCGATGCCCCCCTGTACTCTTGCTTGTCTGTTACGGCCCACAGCAGCGGGGGTTCACGCCGTACGTAGATGTGCTGTATCAGCGAGACCTGCAGGGTTTGCTCGTAAGGCAGGGGAAACAGGATGGCAGATCTGCGAGGAAGGCGGAATCGTTAGAAGCTGCGACTTCGCTTGTCACACTCTATTGATCGACGGCGGGGCATTTATTCCCAGTCAGTCCCATAACGATGGCGTGCCCGCAGGTTTTCGACAAGTGGAAGGCAGCAAGCGGGATTATGTACAGCCGCAGTGGATTTTGGACAGTATTAACACAGCTCTGCGGCTTCCTATTCACCCCTACGCGCCTGGCAAGCAACTTCCACCACATCTTTCACCATTTGTGGTAAGCGTGTGTTTCTTCCATTGAACTTGTCCGTAGTGCTTGAGATGACGCTCAGATAGCGTGCGTTTGCTCTCATGATGGAGTGACAGTGAATGACCTTATGCGGCGCGGCTGGCCACTAGTCAGAGCTGTAACGGCTCTCCCTGAGGGGTCGCACCTCGGTCTCGTTGAGCAGTCAGTCATCGTCATTTTGGCTTCCGCATAAGCTAGAGGGAAACTGCTTTGTCAGTCATCGACAACAGACAACCGCCCTGCAGGTGCTCTCTGTGGCTCTGGCATTGCCTTCCTCCAGGGGCCCTCCCAAGGGTTCCTCCCTGTGGCCCGCCCACCGACCATTCGAACAAATTGTGGTCCGATTCAGAGTGTAGCAGTGTACTGGACTCCAAAGAATATTCGGACTGGGTACGGTAGCGAAGTTGCGCAGCAGTGTTCTCGTGATTTGCGGGTTGAGCCGGTACTATCAGGGGCCTCACACGTACACTCAAAGGGTTCTTACCCGCGGGCTGGGTTTACCTGTGGCCGCAGCGTGTGGACTGGACGCGGCACATTTTGGATGGAGAGTTCCGAGGTGTGAGGAAGCCGAACGAAGATGTCGATGTCTGCGTCCGTGCGGTCTGAGCCGAGCGCGCGAGGAACTCGTGGACCAAGAACATGACACACCGCGTCATCCGCCCTGTGTCATGTTTTTGGTCTGCTCCAGCGGGTTATTCTGGCAGGTTTACTGAAGGGCCTCTTAGTCTTTTTGGTTGTCCGACTTGTCTGCGTGCGATGCAGGACGACAGCAAAGAGGGATATGTTCCGAAGCAACGCGAAGTATTGGATCGCCTTGTGGCAGAAAAGAAAGGAGTCACTGCTTCTGGCCTTTCCTCACGAGCAGTTGGTCGGCAAGGCGAAGACAGCGATGGTGAGCAACGTGGGCCGGTTTCCAGCGGGGGCGCGACTGATTCGTAAACAGTTTGCGGTGCAATCTCTTCGGCTTTTGTGATGTGTCCTCTCGTAGTGTCTCGAAGTCGGGCCGACACCCGCATATTCCGTTGTCTTCACGCTTGCAAGTCCTGACGGCCTCCTCTTGTATAAGATGCAGCCCAGCTGTCCGCCTGGTTCATTCGTCTTAGGTGACGACGTTTTGGAGGATGAAGAAGCGACATCGGAAGGGCGTGCCTTCCAGGCAGAGCTGGAGAGCGAGGCGCTAAAAGGCCTCCATGAGGACGCAAACGTGGAAGCGGCATCGGAAGGGCGTGCGCTTGAAACAGAGGCGCTAAGAGGCCTGCGTGAGGACGAAATTGTGGAGGTGAGTCTAGTGGCTCCCCAATTCCGTGAGCGTCGGTACGATACAGGCTTGCGGTCTAGGTTTATACACTTTTAGTGAAGCACTCTGGTGAATCAACCTCCCAGTCAGCCGGACGCATTCACCGGGAGGGCAGGGAGAATCTGCGTGTTAGACCGCCGCTTGCAGATGCTTACCTGCAGCTGCAGTACAGGTAATTTCCAGTGTACTACTGGTTCAGTGAGGGGGTTTTGGCTCTGTTAGCGCAGAGCATTAACAGAGGATCCGACAGCTGAATGTGCCCCGACAAGGTTGCTTTCCGTCGACCAGAGCAGTCGATTCTTCACTCAAACATCCCTTTCCTGTTCTGTCAGGGTGCCGGAAAGGTAGCAGAGCAGCAAGGTGGTGTCAGCAGAGAGACTTCTATCAAGTCTTTTGCCAGCGGTGAGGGGGGGGCACGCTCCCGCAGCGCTGGCAAATTGTCAAAGTGAGTTCTATGGACACTGCTGGGATACGTCGCCCCGACTGAAGATGCTTTTGGTGCCACGCGATGTAGGGTGCGTACGTCGGTTCATGCGACAGTCTCCGCTGTGCGTCGGTGCAGAGCTCAGCGTACGTTACCTTCCTATAACACGTGGTGTACGGCATCTAGACCGCTAGTGTCGAGTCCTGTCCGGTGGGCCTCCACACAGAAGACTGTGGCACCAGTTAGGAGGTCACTTCATGGATTATCACCGTTGGGAGGAAAAAAAAATCCTTTTCTCCACATCGTGCAAGGCAGCCCCGTCAGCGGGACAGGAACCTGCAGAGCTTTCTCTGTGTGTTCACATTTGTGTAGACGCCAGCCGCGCCGTGATATTACTCACGCAAACACGGTTAAGGGCTTCATCAGGTTCTCCCTAGAGTCTCCTGCTCAGCAGAGATGGGGTGAACCGCAGGAGTCAGAACTGCGTGAAGTACTTTATCGGACGTATTTTACGCTGTGCTGCAGGAAGGCATTAAAAGAAAAGGAGGAGCTCGAAGCAAAGAAGGCAGTGATGTCGAAGAAGCACAAGCGGCTGCTAGAAAGAATTGACGTAAGCACAGAGTCACAAGGGCCGGGGTAGACTGGCGTGTTGGTTAGACGGCCGCACCCACCAGGTGGTGTTAGCCATGGCTGGTGTATGTATTTTTTAAAAGTGGCGCGAAGAAATGTTGAAGTGTTTTTTTTCTTGAGAGTTTTCTTCAAAAGAGACGTACACCAGTGCAACGACTCTGTGTGTGTGTGTTGTTTTTTGATGTCCGAAGTTCGGAGTCAAGAGAAGGCAAAACGCTTCAGCAAAGCTCTTGGCCAAGCGGAGAGCACTCGAGGAGAACTCGTTGTCTGTATGAGAAAAGGCGTGTGTGTGTAGTGCCTCTGTGGCAGCGTGTTTTCTGGACACTTCGAAGTATGCGGGGTTCTCTTGGTCCTGATGTTGTATGACAGACTCTGTCAACATGTACAACAAATCGACTCAATGGTCAGCTTGTTCTCGTGGATACGGTTGCGCACCTGTGCACGTGAATTGGTCTGTGCACGTCATATGGTGGCAGTACAAGACTAAATGCAGACAGTAGAATGGTCTTGAGTGCACTAATCGAACTAGCACGACGTGGGCAGACTTCGTGTAAGGAGCTACCGGACGTTTATCGCGGACCTCCCGAAGCTCTGAAGAAGCTTTCGGGCAAACATCCCTCTTCTGGAGGGGGAAGCGGGGGGGCTCAGGGTACAATTACCTCTGGTACCCAGAGTAGTACTCGAGTATATCTCCCGTGTAGCAGAGAATCTATTCATAACTGTTTTGTTTATCAGTGAACTTGATACCCAGCCAACGTTGAACAGTTCGTTGGTACACCATGCCTTTACAGTTGTTGATATAGCGCTCTCCAAGTAACGCAACCAATGGTGAGTTCTGGTTCCTCGTATTCAGTAGAGTCGTTCAGCCAGTCTGGGAGGCTCCGGAGAACTCACCATCTTACCATGTCTGTCCCAGGCCCAAAGAACAGAGAACTCCCTGAATCGTGCTGTTACCAGAAGGACGCCAGCATACAGTACGTGCCGGCGGTGACCTTGGCAGGACAGTGTTCCAGGGCTAACGGCGGAGCTGTGATCAGAGGATGGCCACCGGGGACGGCACTGGTAGCGCACGAACAGTCCTTGCACCAGGTAGCACTGAATCAGAAACAGGGGCAACAGTTGCACCGATGGCCGGTGCTGTGTTCGGTCTCCATAGCAGGACACTGTTGTGCTTTCGAAACGCGAGGATACCGCATTCACACAACCGCCCGGCACGAGTCCGCCTACTCACGAACGCAGCAGGAAAGTCATGAAAAACTGCACAAGAACAACGTTGGAAAGGTGGGCTCCGCCACGTCCAGCACGATCGGAAGCAACCGCGAAGCTGTCTTCCCGTCACTCTGGTAACGGACTACTACAGGAAGAAAAGAACGAGCTTTTCCGGGGAAGAAAAGGACTAGCCCTTCTCTCTTCCCCCGTTCAGCCTGTCGCCGCCTAGTGCGACATATCGGGAGAGTCGCGTCTCTTGTTCCGCCTCCCCGGCGAGCGGGCTCCTACCAACACTACGGACTACTGTCGACTAGTATAGTACCTAGTGTGTCCCACTCTACCGGGCTATCCTAGCCCCCGCCTCGCAGGGAGTACTAACAGCGGTGCACACAGTCTAACACAAGAACACATCTCTCGTAGAGGAACGTATGTTCCTCTAGGGCACATCATCCACCCCTTGTTGAAATCGCGCGATCTCTGCGCGTTCACGCACACGGCGCTGTTCCTCTTGCCGACGCTCGCTTTGCCCCCTTCGCCGAGATGCCACAGGGCGGAGCCCATAATCAGCGGTCACTGGAGCACTGTCTTGTGGCACAACGCTCTCGTTCTCCACTGATGTGCCCATCGCTTCTGCTGCTTGATTGCACGGCTATCGGAGGCAACCGCAGCCCAGCCAGCTCTCCTTCTTCCGGTTAGTCCAGGCGCTTGAATTGGTTCCGCGTCACCTGCGGGTCCTCGTTCGTGACCAGGTCCCGTACCGTTGACGTGATGCCGTCCGAGTAGCTCTCCGTGATCACCCAGGGCCCCGCGTATCTTGGAGTGAACTTCGCCGGATAATTCGCTTTATCCCGAAGCGACGATCTGATCGCTACCGTTGTCCTCACTGGGATCCTGGAGTTATTCTCGTTGAGGAACTTCATTCGCCGTAGCTCTTCTCGCGTTTCTGCTTCATGGGTATCAACCCGAGCAGGCAGGCCACAGACGATGTAACCAACTCTTGGACGTCGGTTCCAAGCGAGACTCATCCAGGTGCCGTTGCACCGGCAAAATCGCTTCCCGTCTGTGGGGCAAGAAGAATGGCGAAGACCCCGTAGCCATATGTGGGGTTGAATTATGTGGTACCGAGCCGGCCGACAAGCAAGGATCCCAGTGGTTACTCTTTTCTTTTACTACCGCAGCCAACGCCCTCCGGAGAGCCCACATAAAGCACCCCACGATCGAGTTGCCGTTGTGGTAGTACGGGGTTGTCAGAGTTCGTACTCTGATCCGGAAAGTGATGACCGCCTGACAAAGACTCCACTGAGTCCTACGTATATCATAGGCGGAACTCTTGTTCATCTGGGGGATTACTTCTATAGAGGCTAGTTCCTCTAGGACGCCAAGGGGGGCGAATTCAAAGATTACTCGATTCAGTACCTTGGGCAAGTGCTAAGAAATAGAGTAAATCTGATTTAGGTATTAGGTATTCAAAGCGGGACACGCCCTTCGGACCCCCAGGTTTAGATAGGAGAACCTCACGATAGGAATTTGGAGGGAAGGTAAGGAAATCGACCAGGCAGAAGGTTGTGAAAGGAGTCTTGAAGGAAGCTCGTGTCAGTCGCGTCAGTCCTACTCCCAATTGTACCTGTGAAGATTGACAGAGTTTTCAACTCTGCCTCGTGCTCTGGAACAGTGGGAAGTAAGGATGTTCTAGTTTCATCCTATGAGTACAGCTGTCTTTCCAAATGAGAATGACCCAGATAGATAGTGGTAAGTTTTCAGACGAGCCATCCAGTGTGAGTTAAGTGGGTTAGAATAATGCGAACAGTACTCGGACGTGAGATTAGGAGACTCTCTGAGGACCTGGATTAGTTAGCCCTGTAGAACGTGAATACGTGTAAAGAAGATCGAATCCGACCCAAGGCCGGAAGCCCCAAGGGGGCACACTAAGCCTGAGTCGGCCAAATAACGGAAAGGCCCCGTGTACTAAGAAGCCAATCCTTTAGACAAGACAGAATAGCCAAGTAGTCGAGATGCCTTGAGAGAGCCAGTATGAAAGACAAAGACGAGACGAAAGTAGACAGAAGAATGAGATAGCGTGGGTGCAGGAAAACGAAGGGGAGAGGTGACGAGTGAAGGAGGGACGAAGATCGAGTGAGAGAGAGCAAGTCCAACCAGAAAGGTGTTTTTCGTGAGAGAGAAGCCCTTTTGTTGGGTTCGAGTGGAAGAAGAACAGTCCTCTCGAACGGGCGTAGCTTTTTCGAGTGTCAGGGAAGAGTGTGTGCGTCGTTTGAGTCTCTGTGACAGGAGAGGGTGATGTGAACCGGTTCTTGTGAAAGAAACCTTATCAAAAGCGTGTGTGTACACCTCCCCTTCTTGGAACGGGGAGGTGTACCAATCGTGTACTGGTGAGTCGTCAGGTGAGAAACGAAACCTTGTGAAGTTGCTTGGTCTTCGGAAATCTACCACCGTGCCCCCCCCCCAGGTGGAGCCCCGTTTGCTCATCTCAGCCGGGATCTGCTCAACAACCTGAAATCAGGTCTGACCCGCTCCGTCCGGCCCAGAATTCTCGGGCCCCTGACTTCCTCGTGAGCTGAACACACTAAGGGTCTGTGGCCTAGACTCGATACCAGTTCCACGACAGGTAGCCGGGTGGATTTAACCCATACCCAAGCAGCCTGGAACGGTGGTACGGCCACGCCCCGTATGATGGGTAGGCTGAATAGCTAATCAGTTTCCTTCTAGACCAACTGCCTCGGAGGTTGTACTCCTGGAGTTGAGTTGTGTTAGGTTGCGAACGTGACAGTTATATACCTATACATACTAATAATTGGTAGCACCGCACGGTTTATGGTGTGTCTAGTTCTGAGGAAAGTTTGGAGGAGAGATAACGGAGCGGTTTTGAAAGTGAGAGAGGTGACGGGAGCAATCTGAGGGGGAAGTAGAGGACCAACCGGAGGAGGTGAGAGAGAAAAAACGTTGTTATAGGGCTTTGGTGTGGCGTGAAAGAAACTGAGATGGAACGAGTTGAATTGGGAGGTGGGGCTGTTAAGCTCCCACTTGAAGAACGACAAGTGAGTAGGAAGGAATCTCCAGTAGGGGGGGAAGAGCCATCGACGACTGCTGGTGTGGTGAGAAGGAGAGAATCGACGCCGCCGGTCCCCATCAAGGCCGAACAGTTGGGGGTTGAGTACGACCCGATGGCGTATCCTATCTTCTCAAGGTTTAAAGCTACAGGAAGTGAAGGAGAGCCCGTCCATTCGACTCACGAGGGAGCGTATTCGACCTTTGGGGAGACGTACGGTCGAGAGTACGTTGATGGGTTGCAGCGGGGGCCCACGGAAACGGATTACCTGATAAGGACGTTGGTGGGACAGCGAAGCTTAGCCTTATCCAGAGGACCTAGTGTGTTTACCGGGGTACACCCACTAGCCCGGAGCGCACAAATGGAATTATTTCTGGATAGACGTAATGTAGCCGAGTCCGAGAAACTTCGAATTGCTGTATCGTATCTAAATGAAGAAATGACTAAGTGGTATTCACTGGGGCTAGATGAGGAAGAACGACCGAGGAATTGGAAGAGCTTGAGAATAATGATTCAAGAAAACATTGGGGGGTGCACCATGAAAGATGTCATTAAGAGGCTTAGACGTGTGAAACGGACGGGACAAGTAAGGGAATACTTGTTGCGGTTTGATAATGCGGTAGCTGACTGTCCTGTTCTGTCTAGAGAAGAGAAACTACAATACTTCATCGAGGGACTACACCCCGAGATACTTCGGTTTGTCTACGTGTGTAGACCCGGGACGTTGTCGGAGGCCACTAAGCTACCGACGTATCTCTGGGAAGACGTGGAGAAAGACCGGTCAGACAAGAGGGATGCAGGAAACTCTAAGAAAGCTGACTTCCGACGAGGGAATTATGTACTACCAGGCCCGAGGAGGGAGACAACACAGCAGGGGTGGCGGAGAACTCCCGACACGAACCCTCGGTATGGTGTAGTCTGGAAGCCAGAGCCGCATGAGCGCGAGAGCCCGCCCCCGATACGCCCAGGGCGAGGGGGAGTGAAGGAAAGACGGCCAGAGGAGCCGCACCTGAAATACAATACCTACAAACCCGTGGAATATATGGGATATCGAGGAAATCAAGCTCGAGGTCCTGGGGGAATTCAAGGGAGATGGAACGGGAGACCCAGAGGAGATTTCTGGGGTTCTACTCCGATTTGGAGGGAAGGAGAAAGACGACCTGCAACTTGGTGCCAGACAGCACGACAGACAGGAGCACCGAAGACTGTGTGCTATTCGTGTGGTGTACCTGGTCGCCTAAGCTGGAATTGCCCTAAGCGAATTGGACAATCTAGTCGTAAGAAGGTTAAAGAGGGAAACTAATGGCTCTCAGGCCATTGGGAGGAGGCCTGAGAGCGGGAACGAATACTTGCAAAAGGAACGAAGAGGGCAGTGAGATGTGGAAAGGTGTAACTCTGTACGAAGCGGAAGAGACTAAGTGGGGACGAGCACCTGCGATAGCGATACTGGAACCTCGAAAACAGGGAAAGGGCCCGTAGGACCCAAACCGTCGACTAATAGGTATAGTAGAGAGTGGTGTGGAATGTTAGTGGAAGAAAGACTGAGGAGAAAAAGCTCTTTAGCTGTAGGAAAGTGTAAGGAACGAAGGATGCGACTGAGATGTGAGGTGAAGGAACAATTGATGAGGGAGAATAGATGGCGAGCCGATAGGGAGCTACTGGACTTGAACAAGCGCCCAACCCCGAGAAAAAGAGACGTCAGGAAGACACCAGGAACATCCGGGAAGGCTCTAGGTATTTCGGTCCCTAAGTTACAAGAATTAAGGAAGTTTACGGGCCACTCGGAGGACTCAACACTTGACAAATCACTCCACCTGGGAGTATGGGAAAGGCCGAACATAGGCCGGGGGTCAAACAGGAAAATAAAACATGACATCTGCCCCGGCCAACAGGAGGTGGAGAGGAACTTGAAGGCGGAAACCGGTCAAAACGCACCGGAGTGTACAAGTGGGAGGTGGACCCAGTACTTGACGTGGTACCAATTCAGGAACTGATCACCCGGGCGCGTGTCCGAGAAGTCCCAGGGACAAGTGAAGAGGTGACGGGATCCTGAGCTCGAGTAGTTCCGATGACCGACCGAGGAAGGAGCAGAGTAAGCCACCAAAGGAGAGTAGGAGGCAGAGAGTGAAGGCACAGAAGCCACTTCCCGTTGGCCCACACGTGGCCACAAGTCCGAATTCGAGTAACCCCCCCAGTGTAAGGGGAACTCAACCGATAGGTAGGCAAGAAGAGCTCCCCGTGACGCGCCCGACGTTGGAGTTTCCTCAAGAAGGCACTGGGGGGACCATAGTACCACGGGTAATCTGTGGGGAGCCAAGAAGCCCAGATAAGCCAGGAGGTTCTGGCCAAGTCGAGGGATCATCGGGAACTGAGTAAAGAATTCGGAAGCATCGTTTGAACATAGCGGTGAGAACGTCCCAGAAAGGGTAGAGTCAAGAAGTCCCAGTTGACCGATCCAGGTTTTGGGCCAACCCAAAACATAAGAAAGTAATCTTGGCTCTGCGTACAAAGGAAGGAGCATTGACTAGAGAGAGCAGTCAACCACAGAAGAAGAAGGAAAGTGGAAGCAAGGAGGGAAAAAAGAGAAGAAAACACATAGGAATCTTAGAAGGACTAGGAAACAAAGAACAAAGTCCTGAGAATGTGTTCAAAGGTTCGAACGGGAAGCAAGAGGAAGAGTTCGACTCACCGGAAGCGGGGCGGGGAATACGAAAGGCGTATACCCGTAGTCGGTTCAAGGGGTACGAAGAGTAGAGGTTCAAGCAACGTCGGAAGAGCCGATGCTCCCGGCAAGGGTTTTGACACAAGTCATTCGAATCTGGGGCAAAATGCCCAAACAACCCCAGAGAAAAGAAAAGGTGAGGGGAAAAGCAAAGGAACGACACGAGATGAGAGCGAAAAGGGGAAGCGGACGGGATCGGAAGTGAACTGTAAACTTACCGATAAAACAAGAGAACAAGTAGCGACCGGGGTAGTGCCTAAAAGACAGAAGACATGGTGGGAACAGCTATTAGCGTTTTTAGGTTTTGAAAAGGAAGACAAAAGAGAAAGAGAAAGAATCAGAATCGGGACAGGAAGAAGGAGCCTCGGACGAAGCATCTGATGAAAAAGAAGATACAGGAAAGGAAACACGACGAACTAAAGACATAGAGCGTCAGGGACAAACAGGAGAAACAAAATTTAGAAATCAAAATTCAGGGGGGAGAGCTCACGTGTTCCGTTTGGTCTCCGAAGATATGAGGAGGGCCCCGTCCCTCAAATTCCATCCAAAAGAGAGGATCTCTTTCTTAGGAAAGGGGAACGTGCCGGAGAAAGCGACGATCATGGTTCGAGAAGCGCTGAGCCCGTATGGCGGAGCGTCCAAAAACGCAGAGTAGAGTCCGGGGCCTGTAATATAGTCAGGGAAAATCTCAAAACATAGAAAACTAAGAACTGGGGAAAAGGGGGAGAAGGCAAGAAAGAAGTAGAGATCACCCGAGGAGGCCGAGAGAAGAGAGAGAGGTAGCACAAAGAGACCTACCAAAGAAATAGCTGAATACAGGGGGGCTGCACTGGCCGCTAAACAAACCCTGTCGTCTGGCCAATTCTCGTGTACGCTTGACGAATATCTGGGACGCTACACTCGAAGCCAGACGACTGCTCTTCATCAATGTCGAGTCGACGAGCGACTCGGTCATGACGGACACGCTCACGGCGGGCTAATGCCGCTAGGGAACTAAAGGCGGAAGAAGACATCACTAGAGAACTAGGAAAAAAACAAAGGCGTGGAACTGAGTGGAAAATCGAAGAGAAAGCAGAGGAATAAGAAGTGGCGACCCCCAGTCGAGCGAAAGGAGAACAGGGAACGGGTCAACTAAGTAACCCGAAAGGGTACCAATTCATTAGACAGTGAAAGAGAAGCCTTAGAACCAACCGAAGAAAGTGAGGGTGTGCGAGTTAAAAAGATAAGAAAGGAAAATGAGAAGAGAACTCGTTTAAAGAAAATGCCTTGAGGAGCTAAGGAAACCGCTCTACGGCCAAGGGACCAGCCAGGTAGGCCGAGCCTACGAAGCCAAGGAGACAGAGGATTATGCGCGGGGACGAAGGCGGTGAAGAGCGAGAGCTTAACGACAAAATAGAAAGTTTAAAATTGGTTTTGGTGACCTTAAAGAGACCATTCGGCTTGGAGGCGGTGTGTTTGGATGCCGAGAGGCCCCTGAGAAAGCCAAGCGCGGAGCTAGCGGGCGAAGACGCGACAACCGGGGCCAGTGGAACTGACCCGGGCGAGCACGCGGATACATTAAGTGTGAATCGCCCGGTTAGGGTGGCCCGGACCGTGGCGAGCTGTAATGATTCTTGGTGACCAGAGACTACGCGAAGGCGGC
>NW_027154055.1:0-55880 GCF_002600585.1 Cystoisospora suis
GTTTTGTTTTCGTTCTTCTTGTCGCAGCGAAATGGAAGAAGTTGCAGAGCATGACAGTCTTCTACAGGTAAGCAGGAGGTGCTATCGGTAGGCAGCAGTGGTTGTCTGTCGAGTTAGGATACATAAAGATGAACAGATGCAGGTGCCCGTAGTCAGCAGTTTTTATGGCACGAGGTTAGCGGACAAGACACATCGTACAGAAAGTGTAGATCCCTCGAGAATTAGTATGGCTGAGTCACGTAGACACTGGGAACCTCCTCGTATGGCCCCTCCCCGTCCTACTATGATGTAGGGGAGCGAAGGTGCCGAGGTAAATTGGGGTAGTTATGTGTGATGTGCGGAGACGGGTGATCGGGTTTGGAGTTTCTATAGCCATCTCTACTTCTGAATGTCGTTGTATGTGGTTATATAATATATATATCCGGCGAGTGTATTAGCGTCTCTTCTCCATAGGAGCTCTGATTCCTCATCATCAAGACGGACATGCGGATGCATGCATAGTAGCCCCACGAGGTGTCTCTGTTTGCGTGTCGTTGTTTTTGCTGTCTCTTCTAGCGGACAGTGGCAGATGAACGTCACAAAGGTCTGCAGCGGATTCATGGTCAAGTAAAGCAGGTACGTTACTAGTTCTGTTTTCTATTCGAAGAGAGATTTCTTTGTCTCAAGGCGAGGGAATGGAAGTATAGATACAGGTGTGTCCTTCTTCGCTCAAACTGTAATAGGCTTAGAGGCATCCAGTAGGTACTCTAACCGTGGACGTATTTCGCGACCAGAGAAAGTTACACAGGTGTCATAATGATAACATGAGAGAGTTTCGCTAGAGGTTCTTTCTTCTTCGTGGCAGAGAGAAGATGGGGGTGTCGTGAGTTTTTACTGGTGAAGGACAGGGGGATAAGTGTTAACGAAGTTGGCTTCTCTACAAGCTTCATGTGATCTTAATCGTCCGGCTTTCTATTTGAGACTCAAATAGAAAGCCGGATTATATCTTTCTTTAGTGAGGTATTGTCGGGTGCTCGCACAACGCGGACATAGAGGAGCGGGGTGAGGAACGTCCGCCTGAAGAGCGACAGAAAGTAGATTTGTTTAGACAGAATGCAGGGTAGAATGGGGAGACCCTGTTTTTCTGTCTCGAAGAAGAAGTTCTAGAAATACTAAGCTAGACTTTCACGGTTTGTGGTGACGAAACACGACAAGCGAAAAACCTTTCTTTTGTCGTGAGGAAGCAACAGCATGCGAGCATCAGCTTGAGACTAGGAACCTGCCTCAGCATCTTGAGGCCGTTACACCAGACGCTTACGGAGATCTGATCGACTATTGCAGTAGAAGGTTTCTAACATGTACACCTGACGAGAGGCTGGGCATCTTTCAAACCGGATGGCTGTATAGAGTCACTTCTATTGTAGCTGCGACTTTGAGACTGTTCTTGGGAGAGAGAGATTGTTCAGCTGATTTGAGAGAACGGCTTCTTCTCATTCCGTTTTTGCTGCTTCCTCTATTGCTGAGATGAGCCTTCTGTTCTCGGCGGATGAATCACGGCTTGAAGGAGTGGTTGTTGCATATATTGTCGTTTCGTTTTTATATTTCTCTCAGTGGTGTTCTTTGGTGTCTCTTTACAGGCGAATCAAATCTTCAAAGACTTGGCGCAGCTAGTCCTTCAACAAGGCTCGAGCATCGAAAGCATCGAGTCGCAGATGCAGTCAGCCCACAGTCAGATCAAGTAGGTCGAGGAATGGTGAAAGGGAGGTTTCGGAAAAAGCAGAGACACTTTTTTCGCGCCGGGAATTTATATGTGCAAGCACGCGGCCAGCTTGCATAGGGATGTTAGGAAGGGGCCGCGCCGCGTAGTGCGGGTCGGGAATTGAAGAAGGAGAGGTGGTGTCTGATGTGATGCACGGGCTCGTAGGTTTCTCATTGTAGCAGGTAACATGGACTAACTTGTTTCTTCAGGGTCGCTTTGGGAAACAACGCAGTTGACGGAGCTGCTTCCTCATTTGTACCTTCGCTTCTGTATGCATATGTGTATATATACACCTATATAGAGAGATATATATCTTTATATGCACGTGTTTGTTATTTCCAGGGTTGTGTTGCAAAGCGCATAGTGTCAAGAGGTTGAGGGAGATGTTGGATCAAGAGAGCTGTTGCAAATGACGTTCGTACTCAACTACCATCAGTACCTCCTTCCAAACCTCGCTACGGGGTTTGGTGTCTCAAAGCTCCGGTACACAGTGGCAGGCACAGCTGGTGCGTAGAATTACAGAGCCATCGGAGAAGCTACTGCAAACAGCCTTCAGTAGACGGACAGATGATCGGTGGCTTGAAGCATCGTCTTCTTCATGTATATTTCTCCATACATTCCAGGAGTCAGGTTAAACCACAATCACCTTTCTTTCACTTGGCTTTAAGAAAGAAAACGACGTGTTCCGTTTGCGTCACAGGGGTGCAGCTTCGGAGCTTTACAAGGCCCATCAAGTACAACGGAGGTCTCGCCAGCGGTATGTCCGGGCACTCTAGCGAGTGTACGCCACTGCGCTGTTCTGCTCCACATGCGGTGATGCGTATAGCATGCAACTCAGTCAGTGAATTCTGACATAATCATGAGAAGTTCTAATTGTGTGCATAGTGGTGACGGCGAGACTGGTGCGCTTGTACTAGTTCGCGAGCCTTGCGTCGGGTGGGTGTTCAGTTACTAGTTTGCTGGGTGCATTGAGTGTTTATCATAGTATCCGTGCATAGAACTGGTAACGCCAAGTCACCATCTTCACCATCATTTGGTGCTTCCTCTCGCTGAAGCGATTTTGTGTCACACGTACCGAGGGTGTCACTCATAATGTGTTTTCTGCTGCATCACAGGGTGTTTCCTTGTTCATTTTCTTGTGATAGAGTGTCTAGGAACCTCTCTTCTTTCTCTTTTTCTTCTCTCGTCTTCGCCTGCCGTGTCCATGGTCTCAGTTAGTACACAAAAAGAGAGCCCGTGGACGAGGGAAGCACTGCAAAGTGCAGTAGCTCAACTCCCTTCACTTGGCGTCTCGAGGACTCAGGTGTGTTGTTGTCCCTCATATCATCACCGGGTGATCAGCTCATAAAACTTCCTGGCGCTCCTGACAGCGATCATACCCTCTCTATATTCCTGTCTTGCGGGTGTGATTGCTCTCTGCAGGCGCTGTCTTGTTCTGTTTTTGGTTTTCGCGGTTATTTCCTTTCTCTTTTACTTCTACTCGTCGGTGTCCACTGTTCATCAGCGGGCGGAGGACACACCCCAGGTGGCGCTGTCTCTAAATCCCCCGTCTAGTTCTGAACCGGGAGAGAAGTCGAGTCAAGATGGAAGTTCAGCAGAGAGCAGCTCGCTAGAAGGGAGGAGCAGTCCTAATGCCTCCTCTCCGACAGACCAACAGGACTCTCTAGGATCTCGCTTTTCCGTTGGTTCGGCTATTGGCCGGGTGATCGAGGCAGCGCCAATGAGTGCTGGAGGTCCAAGAGTTGTTTTACCTGGTGGTGTCGGAGTTTTGAGTCGTACCTTCAAGCCTCACCCTCCAAATTGAGTGCGTTCGAGTTGGACGGACCGCATTTTATTTTCTACGTCATAGACGTGGAAGGGGAAGTCTCCTTAGTTGTGGCGGGGTTGAGTGTCGGCGTGAGTGCTTGACAGTTTGTTTGGACTCAGAATCCGTTCACTTACTTTGCTGAAAAAGTTTCCTTCCTCTCCTCCGCAGGCTGTCTCAGCCGTTGCCCCCTCCCGTGGGTGTTTACTGAGGAATTTCAAGGGCTTCTGATTAATATCAGACGGGAAATTGGGCATCCGCAACTGCAGAAGTCTGGCGCGAAAGCCTAGATATTGCTTGACTGAGAGTGTATATGTCCCTGTCAGTCCCGGGTTTCTCTGTTTTATGGCTGGCGGATTTCGAAGACTTTTTTTACTTTCGTCTCACAGATCGTGAGTCGCGCTTTGGATGCATCGCTTCCTGGTAGGGAGCTTCGCGCTGATGCAACCCCGTGTTAGTCATGTGATACGTGACTGCAGAACGGAGTTCGCATATCGGTTTCTACGGCGACGACGTTAGGACATCACAGTTTCGGATGGGTGAATGAGCGAGATGAGGATTCCAGCGAAAATAGCTTATGCAGGTGGTACTTCGGGTCGACTCATAACCCTGGTCTGTTACTTGCAGTCGAGAGGCTCGGGTCTGGCCCGGGTACGCTACTGGTGCCTGTAGTGTGCTAGTTATTAGCGTGCCCAAGTGGCTGCGCACCATCGGATCCTTCACTCAAAATGTTGATTCCGGCGCTGTGTAGGTGTTCATCGAAGATGAATGGGACTACAGTACGGGGGAGGCGGTACTAGTGGAGCTCTTTCGATAGAGGGCAGTCGCCGGGGTGAAGAGTAAGACCAGTCGGAAGCTTCTGCAGCAGCCACACCACACGGAAGCGCCGAGGGCTTGCGATTCTCCGGTACATGGAAACTTTTCATGCCACTGCAAAAGGTTGGTCCCGCCGCCGAAGATGGGAAAAGGCTAAAGACGTCATTGTTGGGACGCCTGGTCCCTGTATCTGTCGGGGATCAGGCGGGTATCGGCCCCTGTTGCGTTATGATTCAAGGTGCCGAGCTCTGTACGCAGGGTTTAGGGTGTAGGATACTTGCAATATGGAACAGTAACAAAGTGCTTCAAGAGGCGGTGTGCGAAGCCTGCGACGCGGTGTCCTCGGAGTCTAACACCCTTCACCCCCTCTCAAGCGGTCTATGCCACAGTGGCGACCATGAGCTTCTGCGGACACTGTAGACTGAAGTTGGGTGTGCCGTAGCGTAAAGCAAGTGTACGCGCCGAAGCGCCCCTGGACTGTTACGCGTTCACAAGATAGCGCGAAATTTTTTCTGCTGCGCCAAACTGTCGGCCAACCGGCCTCCCCACGTTCCCTGTCACCGCATCAGGAACAGTCTAGCAACCAGCAGTGTAGGGTTTCCTACGATATCGGTATGGGGTCGAAGCAGACAAGACACGAAAAAGCTCCCGCAGGAAAAATTCGCAGCTGACAGAGCAACTGGCTTCCGCAAACCCAGGCCAAGCCCTTCTGGACTGCCACCAGACTCCGGCGACTGTGGTCTCCTGGACCCGTAGGTAGTCAACGAAGGCCGCAGCCGGTCGAAGTGTCTACTCTTTTTTGTCGATCGCGGTCTCGCCTCAGCGTTGTTGGCGCGCCTTCTTAGGGGCTTTGGGTTTAGGGGACACCGGTTCCTGAGGTGTGCTCTTTGCAGTGGTAGTGGCTACCTCCGACGGTTCCCGGACCTTGACGAACGTCGTCTGATGCTGATCTGTAGGTAACGCCGAGTACACCACACGCGACAGACCGCCTCAAGATTTGGCAGATTTGGCTGTTGGTGGGACAGCATCCCTCTGGGGATTGCCGTCCCCGGTCAAGCAAGCACGGTTCGGAGACAGCCGAAGACCGGACGGGGTAGACCCGTATTGACGCAGCCTTAACCAGTGCCGTCCCGCTATACTAGAACTGGAACGGCCACCTGTCGCTCTCTCTGCAGTGGTAACGCTTTCGACCGGCGAAGTCCCGGTCCCGGACGGCACGATGATGAGGACTGCCTACCGTGCATAAGATGACAGCGCCGAATACTGCCATCTCCGTACCTGTTTTCTTCTGTGCTGCCTGGTATTCGGGGCGGTATTCGGGGCGGCCGGGATGCCTCTCCATCTCCACCATGGGCGTGGGATCGACGGACGCCGGGCGATCGACTACGGGTACAAAGCATGGCATCGGGGACGGTACATGCGACCATCACATCAGAGTACAGAACGGACAGCCCGAAGGGCCGTTGGCAGATGTGCTGCGAAAAACAGCCTTCTGCGCCACACTGGCAACGGCAACCTGCTCGCGAGAGGGAAAGTAGAGCCCGGAAACTACACTGATGCCGCGTTGGGCTGCGAGAGAAGCTTCGGAGAACCAGAACATTCTGCCTACACTCTTGAGCAAGGATGCGCAGCAGTCGACTCATGCGTTGCCGTGGGCGCGAGGCAGGCCGTAAACTAGCAGTTTTTCTCAGGAGCGGGACTACGAAGCAGACGAATTGTTCTGTACTGAGTGAAGCTGCGCGTTGTTCCCGTTCAGAAGGAACAAGGACGCTCCGCCAAAATATGTGCCGCTCAAGCTCACTTTCAAGCCGAGCTTCTTTGGTGTTATCTGCAAAGCACACGCCGGAGCAGAGAAGGTGACCCGAGGTGGAGCAAAGTCACCTATACCTGGGTATCGCCACTGGGTCACGCTGACGAGCACTCCAGGAGACAGCCGCCACGGCTGAGGTGCCGAGAAGCGAGCTTTGTCGCAGAGGCGACCCGCCGTTGGATGCAGTGCTTTACCCGTGGTAGTCGCGCGCACAGCAGAGTGGCCTGTGGCCGTGTAACACAGTACAGGCCGGCCGCTGCCAGCCACTTTCCTCTAGCAATCGGCGGGTGCTGCGCGCTCTGGCGTCTTTGACCCACTAAAACGTGAGGCGCGGGCTATCCGGTGGAAGTCACTACGCGCTTGCAACGAACCGAGCATGGGAAGGTTACTGGTTGCTTGAAGGACCACCACGTCGGTAACACGGAGCCTCAGCCTACACCTAGGACACTCACGAAGATGACCGCTCACCTGTCGCAGCGGGAACCCTGTCATCATTGGTAATACTTTGTCCTTTTCGTGAGGATCGTGCTGCGAACACAAGTCAGACGTGACACCACCAGTTGGTTTTAGTTAGGCTAGCCAGACCCTCGCGGTGTGGTTGCCATTCTGAAAGCCTAAGTCATGCTGGACGAGAAGTAAGTGGCTACCAAAGACGGCGCGACAAACTACTTAGCCGCGGGAATCGAAAAAAGCTGTCAGCGAAGAGACAGCTTCATTGTTTGCTGTAAGAGAATCACTGGCCAGTAAAACGCGCGCAGCAGCTGTCCTGACATCAGGTATTAGGAAGCCGGTTTGTCTCCGTCGGAACCAGGGAATCGTAAACGCTGTATGGCTGCTGCGTAATGGGAGTAGAACGAATCCTCTTCACGTTTTTTACTTCTGATTACTGCCCACAAGCAGATGACGATGAAACTACAAACGGGTTTGTCTTCTGAAGTGTTGTACCAAGTAGGGGGTGAACTCGTACCTCTCATTTGACCAAACTACCCACCAAGCAGCTGTCTTGGTGCTGCAAGTGCAGGCAGCACGAGTGCACCGGACCACCACGGTGCCCACACAGAAAGATCGGTCTGGCCAACTGGAAGGTGCGGTCTGGTCTAAACGTGTCCGCTACCCCAGTCTCCAAAACAACAGCACGACAGAGGCGAACAACGCCGAAATGGCAGGTTCGTAAAGTATACGTGAACTGAAGTGCTTGCCCCGAGACGGAGTCTCGGCGACTGACTGCTAAACACATCTCAAAACAGAGAGAGTCTCAACTGGTGACTGCTGAACGAACTTCAGAACAAAAAGCGTCCGGGAGGGTGTTCTGGAATGGATCCATCATTGGAGTAAACGCCGGAGCAAACCAAGAAAAGCGGCTTCAGTGCCCTTACAGTCCGCGTCAGCGTCTACTGAAGCCACCCACGCCCTTTGACCACCGGCCGACCCCAAGTATGGCTTACCCGAGCGCGTCAATTCCAGCTGGCTTGACAGGGCAGAGCTAACTCCAAGGAAAGACACCAACAGCACCGCGAGGCGCACACGGCGCGCTCGAGACTGCAGGAGTCGCGAGGCAGTCATCTCCGCATTCGGCGATTGTCTTCGCGGTGGGGTTTCAAAAGCCACGCCGAGAGGTGTCTTCTCCAAGCCAATACGCGGACTGAAAGTTTTACATGCGCTGAGGCGAAGACGTGCGTTTCTCCCGAAGAAAATATCGTCACGACCTTAAGAGCAAAGCGATAAACAATCGGAGAGCATAGTCATGATTTGCGCGACCAGAGAAGGTTGACTCTGCTCACTTTTGTTCCCAGTGACCAGCGCTTGACGAACCCGCGCTCCCCTGCCATGAGTGCGCGGACGGCCGAGCAGAACTGGCCAACCGAGTGTGCTGTCTCTAGACAGTACGATTTTGCCACCCATCACGACGCTGCCGCAGTCCCCTGTAGTGTCGTCGATGTCTAAACAGCTCTTGACTAGCGTGGCGTATGGGTCAGCTCGATTAGACAGGTAAGATCTGCTCCACACGGCTGCAGCCACCTGGGGGGAGTTAACACGGCGGCGGCTCCCGCTGTGCACTCAGCCCTGTACTAGAAAGTCTTCTGTGAGAGCGGCAGTACAAGATCTGAAGCATCAGACTTGACACGAAAGCTTCTGCAGATCGCTTGTTACACAGCTAGCGACATGGTACTGACTGAGCCCATGACCAGCATAATGGTCCTCCAGGAGTCTGATGGTTTCTTGCGTCAAGAGCGTCTCAGGCCTACCACTATCAGAATTGAATCGTAATAACACAGCTGGCAGAAAAGCAATAACCAAAGCCAATCGGTAATTAGAGTGTCAAGGCCCGCCCGCGTTACATCTCTACTGCGTTGACTTCCTGTCTGCGCAAGCGGCAGAATTCTTACTGCCATTGACGGACAAAAGGACTGCCACCCTCCCTCCTCTGACTAGGCTGGGGTTTCCAAGACACGGAATGGGAAGTTCCAGTTGTGTGGCAGTCCGCACGTGTCAATGCTGCACTGCTGCCTCGGCTTTCTGGCTCGGTCGCAGCCAGACAAACAGCTAATAGGAGACGTCGCCGAGGTCATTGCGTCCACCGGGATGGCTGGGGAGATTTTTGCGGCCCAGCAATTGCTATCGACTGTGCGTGAAACTACGAATGGGAAGTGAAGTCTTCCTGGCCGGTAAACTGTCACAATAGGCTGCCGGAGTGCGACGCCACGTGAAGAAATATGATTGCAATACCTACTGCTGCCACCCCGGACACACGCTTGTTACAGTCCGCGTGCGGGTACTGCGGCTGTCCTGATTCTCTTCGGATATGTAAACAAAAAAGTGATCCGGGTTCCGTGCTCTGTAGGGTGCGCTTTCCCCACCGCAAATTGTTGAAAATCTGTCACAGAAAAAAAGGGCCGCGCAGGCCTTAACTCTCAACGCATCGTAGCCGGCAGTCGTTAATCCAGTCGCGCAACAGCACTCTCCCGAAGGCGCATCCGCAATGCACTAGAATAAAAGGTTCTGCCAGTCATGGGGGTGATTCCTATTTTCCCACCCGACATTGTGCTCTTGAAAGCAAGAGCGAGGGTCTGCAAAAAAGGGAAAATACCCGTCTTAACTTGACAAACGGCCCCCATACTGCCTACTCCTTACGGTGGAGCGTACCTTCACCAGACACTCAGGTCCCAAACGAACACGAAACGTTACGCTGCATTGCTGGGCTTGCGATTGTCAGTAGCACCCATATCCTGCAGATGGAGTTTCGGTAACCAGACAACAACAGAATGGAAATGGGCAACAAACTGAAGCAAGCACATTGGGCAGAAGATAAGAAGCGCCCTAGCCAGCGTGCTCTGACCTTACCCCCACTCAAGCCCAGATATCTTGACACCCGGGTATTCACAAATACACTCAGTTAGCGTCCCGCCGTAAGCTAGGTCAACGAACTTGCAGGGATATTAGAAGGTACTACTGATAGACAACGCACCAGCGAGCCTGCCCCAAAAATATATGAAACCGACAGAGGACGGACAAAGAGCCCTGAGGAGGGCACGCGGCCTTCTGCAGCGCGGTGCCAAGATCCGTCTTGATGAGGAGTCCCACATCCGACAAGACGGACCTTCTATTCGCTGACTAGGCTTCCAAGACTAGTGAGGCTACACTGAGTTTACATGGGGAGAAGTAAAGAAGACAAAGAAAGTAGAAGTACGCTGGTCGACACGCACAACGAAAAAGAGCCGCCACTTGCTCTTTCCGCAGGGCGTGGTGTGTTCTCGACCCCCCTCGCTGCCAGCGCCTCCTCTACGCAAACCCTGGCATCAGGAATACCGGCCCACGCGACCTTCCCCACCAGAGCGGGAACCTCCTTGACACTCCTGTGCACAAGTTCCTTGATCTCATGTGGTTGCAACTCCGGGTTCGCGGCAAGCATCAGGGCGATGATTCCTGGCATCACAGCACCAGCACATTGCTTGATGATACCGTCAGAAAACAGTCTGTTGCGGCCGACATGCTATCATCGACCGGCAGCCATAACTCTACGAAGACACGCAGAACCTGAGGCTATCACTCAGTGACGTGCCTCCAAAAATGGACTTTTCTTCCTAGGGGCCGAAAATGGGGAGCCTACACTTCCTTCCTGCCGTTAAGGCATCTGCAGCGGCTAGCGACAACGAACGTACTTCACCTGAGCCCCCAAACGCATGTCGCGTACACTTTGTGAGTTTACCTACCTGAAAGAGCTGGGGCAGCCATCGACGTTCCAGATTTCGAAGCGTACCGTCCCGCAGGTGAATAAACCGCAGGAACAGTTGACTCGATATCAGTTCCGGGGCAAGCGACCTGAACGTTCTCCTTCCCGTAGTTGCTTGATCTAGCTAAGCCCAAGCTATGGGGTCCGCTCGGTCCAACACGCTTTGCATTCGCCACCGAGATGACATTGTCCAGGGTCCTAGAGTACGCCGCAGGATACACTTCCTGAATATCAATGTTCGTCCGTTCATTCCCTGTAAACACGTGGTCACCGGCGGAGATACAGAATCGCAGTTCAAAAATGAACACCGCGGCATGCAGCCTACTCCCTACGCTGAAAAGCGGAAGCAAACTGTGACCCGAAACGGGATAGTCTCAAATAAGAGGCGGAACAACGTCAAGACATAAAGCCGACACCGGACAACTGTGTGCCTTCGTTTTACATCTGACTAGAAGAGATCTCAGGTGGTAGCTTACCGACCGCGCGTACTGTACCTCGGGCTGCCACCTATGATCCAAATAGCGACTTCAAAAGGCGGGGAACCAACACTAAAACACCACTACACCTTACATTGGTCGAATATCTTTTATCACGAGAAACTGATGGCCCCTAGGAGAAGGACTGTATTCTGACCTGCCGCCGCGACGTGGACAACACCACTGTCGGCTGTTCGGTTCAGGGCGCGTAATAAAGCCACGCTGCCCGCCGGTCCCCCCCAGCTATGATTCAGCACTTTTGCTCCTCTCCTGACACAGTAATCTATGCAACGAATCGCCGCCGAAACACTGCCCTGCATACACAGCATAAACAGGCAGACACTTTCATCTGAATCATCTGCTATCGCTCTCTCGGGAAAAAGGGACAGGAAAGCGGAGGCTTTCCTGGCGGAGATCAGGGCAGAACAGGTCAAAACAGCAAAACTGACACACCGAACAATGACCAGAAAGAAGAGAGAATCTGTTCACAGTGCCTACTGTGCCGTCGGCGCCGATGAATTTGCAGGGAACGATCTTCGGTCGCCAAGCAACACCGGTAACTCCCATGCCATTATTGCCATGAGCCCCGATCGTGCCCGCAACGTGGGTGCCGTGAGACTGATCGTCCTGCGGATCATTGGACCGGCTGATCATGTTCGCTCCAAATATGTCGTCAACTTGTCCATTTCCATCGTCGTCAACACCTGGAGTTCCGTTTAGCTCTTTTTCGTTCACATAGATGTTACTCTTCAAATCCGGATGGAGATAGTCCACGCCGGAGTCGGCTACGCAGACCACAGGTCGGTTGTCCTATACCGAGCATCAAAAAACAAAAAAGAGCACTGATCTCCGAGGCAGGACACGCCCGGTCACAGATCTGCTAGACGCCTTGTACACCTGGTAGCTCTGTGGTTCCCACACATATTGAGGGAAAAGAAACAAAACGAAGGCAATGCCGTGAGGGGCGCCCTCTGCAAGTGGAAAAGCAGATACGAAACTGAGAAGGAAAGAGGAAAAAACCCTATTGTGTTCTGCTCTAAAAAAGGCACAGTCAAGCCATGGTTGAAGAAACAGAGAAACGATAGGAATGGTCACAGGTGAAGATACGCTCGGACTGAAAGCGTCCGACAATTCCAACAGAACCAGCAAAATGGGCACTGCAGCGGCAGCTCACACGCCCACGCTTGAAAGCCGTACCTCAGACACGTCGGCAGTAGTCATCAAATCCCATGCGCGTTTCACATTAAGCTCATCGAAACCCCAGAGGCGGGGTAACAACGGGTCGTCCGATAGTTTCCGAGAGGTGTCAAACGCCTTAACTACATGATCCGGCTCCACCAAACCACCTGCGTCAGAAAAAAAAAAAAAGCAAAACTCCTCATCAGTTGTTCAGGAACAGTCCGCATTGCAGAAAAGGAAAAAAACACTCACATCTTTGACGATAGACTCGAGGCGGCATGGTAGCCCCTCCTCACTCGGCACAACGCTAATTCCAATAGGTCGACTGTCAGGTGAACACCCGGCCCCAGGGCAGGCGAATGTCGAGTGTCGCCGACGCCACTAGACAACGAACTACGTCAGACAAGCATACGGACCACTACTGCGTGCACGAGACAACAACGTATGAAGGTGACCGGCATCATCCTGCACGGAAGGACAGTAAAGCCGCAGTTCATGACGACTGTAGAAGTATGTCTCTTCTGTTCACCCATTTGCGTGCTGGACAACGCTATTCGTCCTCGTCGGACCAGATTCAAGTCAACGATCAACTGCGAACAGTGAAGCGCTCATCCTTCTCACCTCGGCGTTTCGCGTCATCGATCAAATTCCTCAGTTCCGCATCCGTTGTGTTGGATGGAAGATCTATCACGACCACGCCTGTCTCGTTTAACGTCCTCAGGCTCCCCCCGAGCTCTTTCCCAACATGATCCGCCACATCAGATTCCTCTGCAGTCTGGAAAAATCAGCAATCAAAACTCACAACTCTGCGTAAGCACGCGAGCAGACGCAGGGCACACTGGCGGTCCGGCACTACAATCTAGCACAGATGCCGGACAGCGCGAAAGGGTTTCCAAGTTAACTGCAAGTGCGTCACCTAACAAAACCGAGGACTACGGCCCAGCACACGGTGCGGTTGCAGATGATCGTCACCTGAGCTTACGCTACCTCGCTGAAGTGCGGTGCCTTGTTTGAGACCAAGCCCTTAATATCAGACTCCCGTAGCTGTTGAAAACACATATTCCACTCTCCCGCGCATCCACTCACACTGTGCACAAACAAGGCAGTGAGTTAGACAGACGAATAGTCCCCGAAACGTATGAGCACCGAACAGGTGATCTCAAACACAGGCACCATCGGAATGGCGCCTCACCGTCTTACACAATTCCGAGACACGGAGCAAACTCCAACACACATCAGGCCTTCAGCACCTCCCTCAGTAGCGCCCGAGTGAACCTTGAGATTCTCACACACCCGATTCCCGACCGCGCTCGAATCCCTTACTTCTACGAAAGACGGAATTGGTGAGTCGTCATCAGACTCCCTATCGACGATCAAGAGCCTGAGAGGTAGCTCCTGGTCCGGAATCTGAGGTACGAGTTCAGCGGTTGGCTGTTCTGAAGCAATAGAGACAGCCGGCGTCTCCTTCAAACTCGGTGCAATGTTGTCGTCTGGAAAACGAACCACCACACCAGAAGTAATCAAAGATGACTTAGACAAACAACTCTCTCTTCTGAACCACGCGCAACTGTTTTAGGGGGCAGATTCCCCAAGTCCGCGAAATGAAACAGGTGCCCGTGTCGCATCGCGTTCGGTCGTAGGGCACACGACCGTGAATGCCATGCAGAATCCTGTGAGGGTGAGGTTCTCGTCCCGCTACTGGCGATGAAGCAACCTCAGACCCGCTCCGAAAACCCACCCTGTGGAGGCTGCATCACAAAGGGCTTACCGGCATACTCGTCGTGGCCACGGCCAGCCTGGCGTGCCTGCTTGACCACTTCGACCTGTTCTGTAAACTCCTTGGCCGCTTGACGGACGCCAGCGATGATTTGATCAGTGTCGCTGACTGCCGGTTCCGTCTGCAGCTTCCCGCTCTGCAAGTCCCCCAGGTCCCGGCGGAGATGAAGAGCCTCTCCTCCAGGAAACTGCAACGCCACGGCAGCTACGAAAAGAAGACGACAAGGTAGTCGCGCCATGTGCGGCCGCGCGGCAAGGAAAAAAAGCAAGCACACCGAGTCAACGGTACACTTAATGGAATGGCGGTCCTCGGCGTTGGAGCCCGGACTAGCATCTGATTGTTGTCGGTCTGCCCCTACCCGCATTCCAATTCCGATATGATCATCCCCTTCGCCGCTCGTTCAAAACGGGAATACTCTCAAGGCCGGCCCCTTCACCCCAAACTTGAAGCGCCCTATTACATCGAGGGCTAGCGGTGAGCTGAATGAACTTGGAAAACTGTTGCCAGTGCAAACGAAGGCGAGGTCACTGTGAAGCACAAGTGTGAGACACCGCTGTCGCGTCGCAACAGTTCACCGAAATTCCTTGGCAGGGCGTGAACTGAGTGCCGGAAAATAAGTTTGCTGTCGGTCCGAAACGGCAATCAGAGCACCAAGTAGCGCCCTTCCGCGACGTCCTCCAAGCAGACGTCACGCACGTGTTGGCAAGTCTGGTAGGACCGACCTTCCTGAGACCCGCTGCGCCTCCAGAGACGAGCAGGCGTATCAGAGCGCACCTTTTCTACGGGCCCGGATTCTCTTTTCTCAGATGGAGACAGGTGGCTTCGGGCTTGAGCCTTCGATGAGAAAGCAGCGGATGATCCGCTATACTACACGTGGTGAGGTGACCGTGTGGCGTGGCACGGCCTTCGACAAATTGGAAGAGCAGGTTCCAGCAGAAGGCTGCGCTGTTGACCCTCGGGCGCAGCTGCAAACGTCGCTTTAAGGTGCTGCGCTACCAGCTTGAGGCGAGACCTCCTTTCGAGAAAAGGCATCGTCGAGGGAAAAGGGTGGTCTTTGCTAGCGGTTCTGCAGGAGCGAGGGTCTTAGATTAGAGCTCGTTCTGTCTTCTGCGAGCGAACAGACTGCAACTGTGGCATTGACAGTGCTGCAGGATAAGATGCTTAGCCGCTGTCTCCATATTGAAAAGCAGGCAAAAGCGGATACGCTTACAGAGTTAGACAACCCGTTACTCACCGCGGTACGGACGCTAGTGTCCACGGACACTCAATTGTAGCATCACAGCGCACGTTGTCTCCAGCTGGTCATAGCCTAGCCGCGACAGCCGCAGTGGTTCCAGGTTCGAATTTCCGTATACCCTGCAAAAAAACAGAGAGCGCGTATTACCTACAGAGCAGGTATTAGCTAGGATGGCGCCGGCGTCGAAGTTCTCTTGTTTTTCTGCAGGGCTGGGCCTCCAAATGTGTCTGCTCCAGATTTTCGAGATCCGGTCTTTGCTAGGGCAGCTCTAGCAGATGATTCAGCCTGGAGCTCTTGCCCCACTGTAGCGGATGAGCTGCCTAGAATTCTTATTGAGCGGTGTCGTCTCCCGGGTAGTGTGGCGGATTGTTGGCAGGCATGGCACAACAAGCGGTAAAGCGGGGAAAGTTCCATCACCGGCAAATACTAATCACTCCTTACGGCGGGAGACAGTTTTCCTCGAAGACGGCGCACTCCACCTTTTCGTTGTTCGGCTCACTGGAGAAGGCTCAGATTGCTCTAGTTGGTTAGTAGTCAACTCCTGGCAACGTTACGCAGCTCGGACACGCCGCAGGGGCACCCCGTGGCTCTTCACCCTGCGGAGGAACTGCACTGCGGTGCGAACCGCAGGCAGCACTGTCTGCATGGGTGTAGCTCCCGCCCCCTCATTTGCTCACTGCCTAAGGCAGAAGGGAAAGCACTGTGATACGTCCATAGCAAACAGCCCATAAGTCGCCGGAAAAGGAGTACAGGGTCGAACGCTGACGGCAGTTTCTGTCAGGGAAGACCTCACCCAGCTGGACCACCAGATCTGTCTCGGATGCTTGCTTACTTAACTTTGGGTCTCCTTAGCCCGCGGTCCTGGTGTATGGGGAAGACAGAGAACAGGTTAGGGAACGCCGGTTCCCCTGGAGTTCCAGAGAGCGGTTTCGGTTGACTACTCGGGACCGCTTGTTCTGTGATGGAACTCGACGAACCCGCCACGCCATAGTTATTGACGATACTTGTCACACGACTTCTGTGAGCACACTGCAGTTTTGATTCCCTATTGCGTGCGCCTTCGGAGCTGCTGTTGAAACTGATGTTGCCTGGGGAAGAACGCTGCCAGCCATTCTCTTGATACGGCCTCGGTCCGCCCCTCCTCGACAATGTCTCAGCCGACTATGCTGAAACTTCCCAGGAAGTCGTACCCCTGCGATTGACGAGGCAAGGCAGAGCCCCGACCCTGCGGGCGGACGGTGCGTAGCGTGCTGGTGGGAGCCTCCCCGGGATTGTGGAGGAGTGAGATGTCTACCTAGAGAATACGGCCATATCCCGCTCCGCCGCTCAGTACCTGGGTCCTGTTAGGCGTTCCTCGCGCCGCCCTCCCATAATCCGGTGCGTTTACCCTTGACGCAGCTGGCGGTGTCACCAAGTGCAGGACGACGGCTGCACGGTCCAGACCTAGCTTTCTCGAGTCAGTACGGCTCTCCCCCGCCCGCCATCGGTCACGAACGCGGCCCCACGGTCCCTTGCTTCACCGTCGTTCTACACAGACGGTGAAGCAATGACCCTGGCGCCGTTGCTCTGGGCCGGTTTTGAGTTTTGAGAGATTTTTCATCAGCTCATACATATGCTCCGTAACTAGACTTCGACAGGTGGACTGCAGGTTCGAATGTATAGGAGCGCCAAGTGTCAGCAAGTATCGCTCCACTGGCTGTTGTGGCCTCGGCCTGTCGTCTACCAGTCTCGGACTGGAAAGGCCCCGCCTTGGGAGAGATCGTGGGAACATGATGTAGCTCCGCTCTCCTTCTTAGTCCTCCGACAGCAACCGTCCTTGTGGGAGGGCCGACGGATGACCCCAACCGCTGAAGCGCGGTTGTAACTCTCACTACAAACAGAGGTGGCAGAGCCCCCCAGGAGAAACCCCAAGAAGCCTGTCTCACTTGTCTTACACCAGAGACGCAGCTAGTTGGCAAGAGCCTGGCTCCCCTCCCTCACACCAGCATAGCTGTCAACGAAATACCTGATCACGGACAACCCAGTGGGGTCGCTAGAGCAGCAACTTCGTGTTTCCGTCGGGATCCCTGGAGGTATGTGCTCGTGACCAAAGCGGCCGGGAACATTCAAACAAAGCAGCGGTGGTGCGGAATCCACTCCGGAAGCTACCCAGTATCCGGGGAGCCCAGGAATTCACCTTAAGTGAGACCAGCTCACTAGCTTTGTGAGTTCTCTTTCACAGCGGTACAATATAGAAACCTGTGTTCGCGCTGCCCTGGAAAACGTTTCCTAGAAATTTCGTAGCACGACACCTCCGGCAAGTCAGTGAGGAAGATGTCGATGTTAGATAACAATTCCAGCACGCATGAAGCACGCTGCCTGGAAAGAGACAGTTTCACAACATCAAGGCAGCGATGAACAGACATTGCCGTCATTTCGTCGCAGAGGCAACGACGTACAGCAGAAAACCTGACTACGGAATCAATGCTTGTTCAATATATCGTGCGAACTGCCACTCCTGGTACGTTGAATCGCGGGTAGACAGGCATCCAAACATGTACCACATAGCACGCTTGCTTTGACGTGAGCGTAGCACCATATGCAACATCTGCACGAACATACTGTTGCTGTCTCTGAGTCGAAGCACAAACCAGAAATCTGGAACCGAGAGAAAGATCAACGTAGGGCCCCCTACTAGGCGGTAGTCTAAAACCCATGTAGATTCAACTTCGGCGTGTGCCACAAAAGGCAGTCAAACAGACAAACAGGACACAGTTGGAAAGGCACTCCAATTCTTGTACCTTCACATGTCACGACTCGCGGCACTACTGATGTCACATCTGATCACAGGGCGAGATCTCCCAGAAGTCGCAGGACAACAGAACCATGAAGGCTGCCACCCGCAGGGCCCGACGACAGCAGGAGTACACACGAGCGGCCTTCTGCGCACAAAATGTAGGTAGGCTAGAGGCATACGAGAGAAAGATCGTAGGCCACCGCACTTATCTCTTCAGGCCTACAATACTAGCAGCCAAAAGTCTAAAACTGGGAGGAAAATCAAGAGTAGGAGGCGCGGACGGCTGCTTTCACACAGGGATGCCGTCCACCTGACGCTCTACTGGTTTGAACTCGAGACTTGGAAGTCCACCCACGACCCGAGGATTGAATTCGGAAAACTGCAAAGAGGAAGATTACAGACAACCACCCCAAGCGTGCAACAGCCAAACAAGCAGTGCTGTTTATTTGTGGGAGTCAAACTGGCGACGCGTCTCCTTTCAACTCCCAGCCCATACCTGTGGTTGAACCAGATAGTACACCCCAGCAGCGACGCCTAAACCAGAGAGAATGGAGAGAGGCAATGCCGGAAGAAACGGATAGCGCCCGAAAGTGGTCGCAGCGGACGTGACCAACAGACCCTACGACGAAGGAGACGACAGCCAATAAGATGATTGTGAAAAAACTGAGATCAGAAGCTCCAACGGGTTAGACAGATAGCGAAAGAGGTCACCTCGGAGAAACCAGCATTCGAGTGCGGAACGAGACCACAAAAAGGAGTCAGGCAATGATGTCCGGATGATTCGTCAGACCAGACATCGGACCGATACGGGCATCGCGTACGAAAGACACTCTGAAGCAGGCAGCACGCCTACTTACCTCAGAAGAGATCAAAAGGGACTAGCACCCCAGACGACGCCGCGGTACACGGAATGTCCTCGCTATCTGTTCCTACACCACAGTACGGTGAATCTCCTAGCTATCTGTTCTTAGCGCATGAAACAGCGCCGCGTATTTCCTGGTCTTTCTCTCTCGACTCATCAGGGGAGAGTGACACATGGGGGGGTGCGGATCACTAGCGGAATACGGGACACGAGAAGCCAAGGATAAGCACTGATCAGGCAGGAAGTCTCGCGGCAATCACAGTTTGTCGGAACGCACCTCAGTCACAGCGGAGTTCTCCAAGAGTCCCTCGGAACGCATGTCCATCACTCCCACACGTGAAATGCACAGACGAGGTTTGAGAAACATCTAAGTCATACTCAACGTAAGCCACGCTTCACCTTTGAAGGGTACGTGGACACCAAATGTACGTCTTCAGATGTCGCGCAGACTGGACGTGAGACAAGAAGCAGCCCGGTTCAACAGGAAGATACCGTAGCATTAATCGAACACAAGCAGAGGACGCTCCGAGGTTTGCATGCCGGCTTACCGCCAAAACCGCGAAACTACTAGAGCAGGCCGCTTCAATACTCCAACCTGCGACGCTGGAAAGTACACATGCGAGTGGGTGCAGAGACGCATGACACGGTCGCTAAAACTGCCGAGACTGTGGAAGGCCCTTCTGCCGTAAAAAGACAGAAACATAGTCTTTCCCCGTCACGCTTTTACAATACAGAAGCCTCAGAAAAATGCACGACACCCACCTGCCACACTCCCCTCGGTGATCTAAGTACTAAAAGGAGTATCAACGGACACCACAACGGGAGACAAACTACAGCTCGGAACCCGATCCACCGTACGCTGATTTTTCCGGAATGTCTCAGCCTTCCCGGCAGGCACGTGCGCCTGCACTTCCGCAGTACAAAGCATTGCCGTGAAGTAGTCTGCCCTACTCTTGGAGGCAAAGTCGAACTTCGCCTGTAAACAGTCCGACATTAGTCCGTCTGTCAGGCCTCATGTTCACCAGCCACTTTGAAAGCATGCTGTTGTGTCATTTTGCCTAAGCCCCAGTAAGGGTGTCCAAAACGGAAATGAACCGTACGCCTATGGAGGTAGTTCCACTGAACTGACCGTCACACCAACCAAAGAAGGACGCACTCAACGGACATAACCTAGATTTGAGCTCAAAAAACTCGCCGAGGGAGAAGGGGTCGAGTGTGCCGTCGTTGACGCCCATCCCGAGAAGAGCGGCCCTCCCCGTCAACCGGACTTTCTTGACAGGAAGCCATTTGGCTCCTGGGTTTGTCACTCGTAGCGTACAATCTCTACGCTTTAGGGTTACAGTCTCTATATCGCTGGAGAGGGGGCAGTGTCCGCTGAGGGAAGGTTGAATCTTCTGCAGAAGCAGAGCGCAACTTCAGGAACTAAAGTTTCTGGGACCCACTTGGAGGCAAGAAGCGAATAAAAGACAAAATCCCCTAGTCCGAGGAGCGCGTGCGATGCCCCGCTACGGACCTGGCGCAGCTGGCGTCTCGTGGTCTCGATCTCCGCCTTGATCTCCCTTGTCTCGTCGCGATCTTCCTCTGCCAATGTCCGCTGTTCTTCGCTCGCAGCCTGCCGATTTTCTCTCTCATCGCTCCTTTCTTCGGTCGAACGCTCCACGCCGACTTCCGCAATGACATCTCGACGAGGAGGGAGACGTCGCACCGTTGCAGCTACCGCAAGAGCCTCGCGGGCAGCGTCTCGCCTCTGTCTTCTGTTCTGTTGTCCATGTCGAGCAGGATGACTCGTGGCGCTTGGACTTAGGACTAGTGGGGAGAGCAGTTGTTGGCGAACGGCGGGCAAAGAAGAAGTGGACGGCCGAGAATTTTGTGCTGGACTCGGGGAAGTGTCCGGCAAAACGGAAGGCGCCGCAGGGCCAGTCATCCGAGGCTCTTGTCTTGGCACCTGCGCAGCCCTAGCCCGCAGAGCGCGATCATCAAGTAGAAGAAAGCCCCTCGAAAGAGGCTCCAACAGGGTTTCTTCGCTCGCGCCTGTGTCGCCCGCGCCCAAATTCGTCCTCCTGTTTCCAAGCAACCTCACAGCTCCTTCATGGTCTTCACCAGTTTCTCTGGGTACTAAAGATTCAGCATCGGCAGAAACGACGCCCACACGTGGAAGTGAAGTCTCTCTGTCCTGCGGAGTCCCTACACGGCGTCGGCGCCCTCCGGGCCTTTGCACGGACCGCACTCCGGCTTCGTTGTCTGCCGTGCTGTACCCCCGGTCCGACGCATCGGACACCAGTTGTTCTTCCCGGGACTCCCCAGGCCTCGCACGACCCCTTCTGTCTACTGAGTCAGAAGCTTCGTCATGCTCTTCTCGATCGTGACAGATAACTTCAGTCCGTGTCACATCGGATGTAGAACCAAGACCAGGGCGTCTTCGGGCTGCCTGCTGCTGAGCCGTCATGCCAGAAGCAGGTCGTTCCACAGATGAGGGAGACGAATTGACTGAATGGCGCACCGAAAAAAAGCGGAGACTTTCAGTCCGGGAGCTTTGAGCATATAAGGACGAGGCACTGACTTCATACGCGAGAAGGGGCAACGGCCGCGCATTTGGGGTACGTAGAGTATCGAGAATCCACCGAAGAGGACCGCAAGGCGTCAGGACTGCGAGGAAAAAATGATGCATACACAGCGGAAGCGAAGGTACGCCTATGCAGATACTCCCCGGTCTGCTCCGTCTGACCAGCCCTCGACTTGCGTGGGGGGTTCACAAAAACTCGGTAAACAGAGTCACATGTGTACAAATTTTTGCACAAACGAGTACGCTCGGCACGATAGAGACCAGAGAGAAGATGATAAGAGTTTAGCTGGGCGAGGGAAAACAATCCGTACCTACATTCCACACTACATGAGATACAGCAGAGTTGAAGGTACTCCGCACGGTCAAGCCGGGCACACGGTCTGCGTGAAGAAAACCGAGGCAAACGAGTACGCAGGCATCCTAGCAAAAAACAACCTGTGACGTGTGCTGAAACATGTAACTCGCGCAGCTCTCTTGTCTACAAAAACGCATGCCGTCTAAGACTGATACAGACAGACACTTTATACGCCGAGCCGCATGTCCAGCGAATATATCCAGTCTTCCTTCTGCAATTCACAGATAAGGTCGCCACCCAGGTAAAAAGCAGACACAATACAGTGTTGGTAGCTTCCGAGTACGTCAACTATTCTACTCTCACTCTCGCTTCCTCTCTCAGGCCCAGCACACCAGAACCTTCCACTGAGGTGTTGACACCAGTTGACTGGCTGCAGCGGCGCCTGCAGCTTCTACCATTACGCGAATGTAACGCACCAACTAGAGACTCGAGGCATTCAAGATTGTCGTCGTCTCACCCGCGAAAGCATCCCACCCGGCCATGCCAAGAAGCAGAATCGTGACCAAGCTGCTACCTCGTCCTCCTTCATCTTGTTCCCCTGTCCCTCCTAGACGAAGGAGTACACCATGAAGCAGTAGAGAAGCCGACACCGCGATAGCAATCAAGATCCCCTTCTTCACCCGAGCAGGCACGAGCCATAGAAGCCCGAATGCTCCTGCCGCTGAAAGATTCCATACCCCAAGTCCGACTAGAACACAATCCACCCTCAGAAACGAGAAGTCCAAGGATGGCAGAAGAGGTCCGAAATTCGATACACCTTTTCTTGCTGACCTGGGTGTTCCTGACTGTCCCGAGAAGACACCGTCCACTCCATACTGAGGACGTTGGGACGCTAGACAGGAGACACTCCAAGCAACGGAACCGGAAGCGAGGAGAACCGTTAGGAAAGAACTCACAGCTACGAGAATATACAGGGGTCTATGCCAGCCACGACGGATGGCTACGGCAAGCAAAAAAGTCAAAATCGCAATGTATCCGAGCGCTGCAGCGCTCACCAGCGTGAAGCTACTAGCCAGACGCCAAAGGAAGGTCCCACTATCCTTCAGGGTTTTAATGAGTCTTCTAGAGTCGTCAGAGAAGCTCCGGAATGACCGAAGTTGAGACGGAGGCGAGTAGACAGGAACCGTAGTAAGAGAGGCCGATGAAATTGAGCTAGGAGAAGAAAGAGAAGAAACCGAAGCCGGAAAAAGAACTAGCGAAGACGTAATGACCGAAAGGAGCATACAAAGGGCAACTGGGTAAAGGAGACCTCTGACAAGCAGAGTAGCGAATCTCTTTGTTTCAAGACGGAGGGCAGAAAGTAGAAGCAAAGCCTCTCTTCTCAGTCGTGCACAGTCTGTCGAATGAGCAGAGTTCGGTGAAAAAGCCGCTTGAGAGTCACCTTCGCGCCAGCCACAGCTTACCAGTGGACCACTAGCCTGGGACGAAGACAGTTCAGACGGGAATGTGCGAGGTGCTGGCTCGCATTTAGAGCGTAATTGACTTCTTCCATGGAACTGAGTAGGCGAGTCACTTGAAGATGCCCAAGGACTGGAAGGGAGGACGGAGGACGATTCTCCCCCATGGAGCATGTCCTCAGCCGAGCACTCCATGGTTCGAGACGTAAAGAAAGCCTATGAAAGAAAAAGGTACAGCTCATGATGTGGGTCAACACGAGCGCTTTGAGAATAACCATGCGTAGCATTCCAGTCCCGTTGCAAGGAGGGATTCCCGTGAACGCCCATTGTAGGTCGTTCCACCGCAGGCATACCAAGCCAGACTCGCGTGCAGATGCGAAACAGAGCACTCTTTCGAAACAGAAACAGTACCCGGGAACGAGAGAAGTTATACCATGCCCGAAAAAAGCTCACCACCGCCCCGGGAAGGACGTCGGTGCGGTGGCAATGCTTGCTATGCGCGCAACCAGCAGCCCTTAAGAGAAAACCCCATCCACGTGGAATCTTCGTAAGATCGCACATCAGCAAGACACAAGGTAACGAAAAGGTAGTGACTCCTTCCCTGCGCTCTTCAATACGTGGAGAATTTAAAAGCGCAGGTACTAGATTAGTGCCTGCACAAAAGGCCAGGACGGCTCGCAAAAGACCTTCCACATTTCTGTCTGCTCGCTGATGAGGAAGAGGAAAGGAAACCACTGTCAAATTTGCCCAAGCAACTGTCACGAAGTGTCCAACCTATGTCGTTCCCGGACCAGCGGGCAAACATAATAAAGGCACAGCTGAATGGTGTACTTAACCGACTGTCCAAGCAGTTTCCAGCCTTCTTACGCTCTCATTATAGAAAGGTACAGCAAAAGAGAACGTTAAGAACATTATCCTCCTTCAGAAGTGCAAGGTTTTCCGTGTCTCGGCAAATGCTACTTGCATGCCCGTGCTTTGAGCCGTGTGGTTAGCTCGTCGCGTCTCCGTGTAGCCGCTCGTTAAAGAAAGAGATCGGAAGTGACAAGTCGCAGAGAATAGCTGTTCAGTTGCACGGGCTAGCGGGGGAAGCGTGTCTAGGAAAGGGGTAAAGCGCCCCTACGCGAACTTCCTGTCCATAATGTCCAAAGAATCTGGAGGTAGGAGAATCGTCGTGTCTAGCTGCTGGGAACAGCTTTCGCTCGGAGCATGACATGTTCCTTTTGTCGGCTTATGCAGTGTTGCATGCACCCTGGTAGTAGCAGTAGCGGCAGAACCAACAGCATGCCTTCCCGACTTCTTGACCACCCCACGGAGCGCCCTGTAGGGCGGCGAGGCGCCTGAAGGGCGAGGAGAAAAGGGTTATCGTCGAATCTGTTCCCGTCGCTGCGGTCGACAAAAGTGCCTTTTTTTCTACAGCGAGCTGCAGCACAATAAGGCAAAATGGGGCGCGTCATCAGAGGTAAGGGAGAGGAGAGCTTCACACTGACTTCGGCCCGTGCGTTTCTCTGGTCGGAGTGAGTCTCACGGCATTTCGGGACACCCTATTGTGGTTTCTGTCTCTTTCAGTGAACTCTTCCATTTTTCTCGTCACTCGGACGCTGTTGCTTCTTGGCATACCGCTAATAGAGAGCGGTCCAGCAGACCTCTCCGGCAACTGGTTTCTTTTCTGATGGTGTGGGGTTTCGAAGCGGCTGTGTCGTGTTCGCGGTAAAGGATGCCGCTCCCCTCGAACCAGTGCAAAATGCCTATAGATTTGCGTGTGTTTTGCGCGGAGGGAATCCTTTCAGTTGGCAGTCGGTACACGAGGGGACATGGTGTTGCCTGTCGTCACTTCGAGAGCGTGCCTGCTGCGCGCGTTATCGAGGCGACTGGAATGTCTGTGAGGTGTTTTTCGTAGTTTCGCAAGACAGTTAACATGTTTGGTTCCGCCTCACTTGCAGTGTACCGGGCCCCCTTTTAGTCTCCACTGCCTGTCCGTCCCAGGATTGAGGGACGGGCTGCGGCAGCTTTTCTCGAGAACCGTGCTCGAGCTTCTCAAATGTTTCCGCGAGGGTGCCTGTCTTCGACAGAGCGGGCGGGTAGTTGATCTTCTGCGTAGCACCTCGTAGCCTGGAGCCAGCGGTGGTTCGGTATCGTCACTCTGTCATTCCGTTGTCTTTGTCTTTCCTTCTTGCGTCTCAGCTCAGCGTAAAGGTCGCGGAAGTGTCTTCCGTGCCCATACGCACAAACGCAAGGGAGCAGCACAACTGCGACCGCTCGACTATGCGGAGAGGCGTGGTTACGTTAAGGGTTTGGTGAAGAACATCCTTCACGATCCGGGTCGTGGAGCGCCTTTGGCTGAGGTTTCCTTTCGGGATGCCTACCGTTACAAGCTGAACAAGGAGCGCATGATTGCAGTTGAGGGCATGTATACTGGCCAGTTCATCTACTGCGGAAAGAACGGTAAGCACCTCACTGCAAAAGAACTTTGGTCAGAACAGGCGCACCTCCGGTGTGCATGCTGTGTCCTCACGAATCAACCATGGAGTATTACTGTGGGATTCAGACTTGGAAAGACGTATACTCCGAGTGCGCATGCTTCTTGTCTTTGAGAGCCCGTCTTCATGTACTTAGGCTCGAGTGGTTGGTTCGCTGAAAAGCGTTGCGCACTTCATTGTTAGGTTGTGAACTGTACGGATCTTCCTTGATTCGCGCTGATACTGAGTAGAGTCAGTCCTGGTGTTGAGTAGATGTCTTTCCAGATTTCGTCCCGTCCTTACTATTACATGGCAGAATCCGCTAGCCATAGCTCACGTCTGACGGGTTTCGATGTCTTTCGTAGCCGCCCTGACAATCGGAAATGTGCTGCCGTTGAACAAGATGCCCGAAGGGACAGTCGTCTCCAACGTAGAGGAAAAGGAAGGCGATCGTGGAACGCTCGCGCGAACTAGCGGAACTTACGCCACGATTGTTGGCCACAGCGACGACGGTTCGAAGACTCGTATCCGTCTTCCTTCTGGTGCGAGGAAGACCATCAACGGCCGTGCTCGTGCCATGGTTGGCATCGTCGCTGGTAAGCTTAGCTCACCGTTGCGACAGGGGGCCGCAGAGCACGCGTGAGTGGAACCTTGGATTGCACAACCATTCTAGGGTGGGAATGGGTGTTACTTTCTCTCCCCTACGGAAAGTCAAGTGTTAGCGGGAAAACGCGTCCGTAGTTATGCGGTTAGGGTAGGTAGATCTGTGTCCTGTTATATGAGAGTCGGCTTTGGTGGATGATGCCCGTGTGAGCCCTTCGGACTCGAACCGCGCTGTGAAATGTGTCTCTTCAGGCGGTGGCCGTATTGACAAGCCAATGTTGAAGGCAGGAAACGCTTACCACAAGTACAAGGTGAAGCGCAACTGCTGGCCGAAGGTGCGTGGTGTGGCAATGAACCCCGTTGAGCATCCTCATGGTGGTGGTAACCACCAGCACATCGGGCACCCCTCGACGGTATCTCGTATGGCTCCCCCTGGACAGAAGGTCGGTCTTATTGCCGCGCGCAGAACCGGTCTGCTCCGTGGTGGTCGCAAGACAAAGTTGGCGGGCAAGGCGCAAGAGCAGTAAGCGGAGTAGCTCAGGAGCAAACGGCTTTTGGAAGCTGGTCGTTACCATCTCTCCCGGAGAAGCTGTGGCGGGGACAGGAGCACTCGGTCCCGATCGAGCAGAGCTTTACTGTCACAAGTGGAGCAGGCGGGTTGTGGAAGCGCGAGGTAGCTTTCAGTTCACGTCAGAAATGTTTATACTTTTACTCTGTACTTTTCCATGAATCAAGAGCAAACGTCTTGCTCTGCAGCTACAACCCCTGAATCCTCGGTCGACGCGTGCCCGCACTTCTCGAACTGACAAGCTTCGGCGCCTTCGCAGTGCGCGTTTCTCGATACCAGGCCACAACACGGATACTATTGTGACGGGTTTAGAACACTGCGGCAGGTCTGGGGTCGATGTGTAGGCACTCTTCGCTAACCAGTTGCGGCTAGCGCAAGCATTGCGTCCCCTTTGTTCAATGTTGCGGAAACTTTAGCTCACAACCGGGATTTCCAGATCCGTAGGCGGCCCCGTGGGCCGTCGTGGCTGTTCCGGGCAGCAGTGAGTGACCACAATCCTGGCGGAACGCACTACAGGGACCTAAACTGCTGGTGGGGCGGCTTGGAATTGACGACACGTATGGGCGTCCAACCAAGCATCGTCAGCTCCCATTGCTGTGCGATGGCGTTGATATGACCAGGGGCCATGATGCCTTGTACCCGGGGCTCTTCAATAGAATGAATTCAGCTCGATGTAGAACCGAGGCAGCTTACCGCCGGAGCATCCCAAGTTGTTCTGGCTCCTTAGGCTGGATTATTTTTGAGCGTTCTTCGTACCGCAATCCCGAGAAAGTGTGTATCACGTGTCAGGCGCCCGCATTGGGCCGCCCCTTCGGCCCGGCCTCGTTTCTAGGGCTTACGGAGTCCCTTATATAGGTATGACAGCGCGGGAATCAATTACTATGGCACAACTTTCCGACAGAGGGACGTTACCGGCTGTAATGTGTAGTCGCTGATACGTCGCGGAGTTACCGCAGAGCCTCAACCTCATGTCAACCCACCGTGGACAACGGCGAGCGGCGCACCCAGAAACAGATTTAAGTCTATCGAGCAGAGATTGATTTCAAGGGACGAAGGAAATGCGGCACACACACATCTAACTAAACGGCATCTCTCGAGGCGACGCCCAAAGACGCCGTACCCACTCAAACGATTTCCCCAGGATCTCCGGGATATTGATGACAGTAGTACCCGAGGCCAAGCAGCCGGCTCGGTACAAGTGATGCGTCTTTAGAAGAAGCGCCTTCTTCGGATATATCGCGATACGAAGGGGCGATGAAGAATAACCGGTACTCCTTGAGGGAAATAGTGGCGCACCACCACGTTGATGGTCCTGACTCCACCTGAAGCAACAGTGGCAAGACCAGGCCACAGAGTTGATCCCAGCTGTGCCTCTCCTGCATTTCCGGAGTGCTCGTGAGCAGGGTACGCGCACCAGGTAAAAGGCGAGTCGGGCGAACAGTATCTTAGAATACGGAGGGCTTTCCACAGCAAAGAGTGCCAGATTAGAAACCACCTCTAGGACCACACAGGAGCTCTCACCGGTTCTGTGTGCACTTACCAGCTGTTGGAAGGGAAGCTCTGGGGACTCTTCGCCCGGGAGACAGGCCGCCACGGTACGCGGCGGCATTTACTGGACCGAAGGTGAGACTCGGAGCCCGCGCCCTGGCCCCAATCTGACGGAGGCTAGCGTTAGCGGCCTGCGCAACTTGCTCCGACTCCGCAGGGGAGGCACCAGCTGATAGCACACCACAGGAGTGTGGGTCGGGCTCCCGTCAACACAGAACCTAGCAGAGGCAACACTGCCAACACGTGCGCTGGGGCTTTGGTCCGTGATGGAACCTAGCAGAGGCAACACTGCCAACACGTGCGCTGGGGCTTTGGTCCGTGATGGACCTGGGCCAAGTTGCTGATAGTACGAGTGTTTAGATCATCTATCTAGCCGACGGCGGGCTTGCTTCAGTCACGCGACTGACAAAAACCACTGTAATGCTCGACTGGGAACCTCTGGAGAGGAAGCAAATGTACCACTACCCTGCCACAATCACAGCTAAAACATAGCTTATGGGTACACTTGACACCGCGTCGCCTCTCTACACGGATGAGAACCGAACATGCCGTGCGCCCACGCAGAACCCCACACGAGGGTTCTCGAGCTACGCAGGTAGAGCATCTGGCATTCTGTTGTGCTAATGCTTACCCTGTAAAGCCTGGGCGAGCACAGCTGAAGTCACCGCGTCCGCTGAAAAATTACGCACACATTAAAGGTTGCCTGAAATCTGGTCACAAGGACAGACCGCGTATGACCCTCGTGAGTGATTCGTAGACTGTAACAACGCCAGTGCATCATGTCCACTCGAGCCTAGCTCCACACAGCCGTCTTTATACAGGCGCGGCACAATCCTGGCCGTTGCCTGCTTGCCTACCGGGTGAAGTGCTGATCATCTGAGGAGGAGCAGCAGAAATGGGCTCAGAGGACTGAGCCGGCCCGACTCCGAGTTCAGGAATTGGCTCCTCCCCCTGTCTGTCCTTCTCCATTTCCTCCTCTTGCAGGCTGTCACTGTCCAGTTCCACACCTAGAGGAACTGCCCGCCCGGGAAGACCTGTGATGTCTACGCTAGTGGTTTGCTGTTCGCCGTTCTGGACTTCGTCGGCATTGACAGCCGCAGTGACAAGTGAGGGCAGATTTCCTGCCTCGGAAGCCTCCGAGGCGGCCGCCTGGTTGATGGCGTCAGCGGCGAGCTCAGCGTCCTGCTTGGCTGTTCGTTCATCCAAGGGGCCCTCGTCAGACGAGTACGCCGACGGAGCTGACTGCATTATCCGAAGGGCGAAGCCATGCTGACTCCAGCTGAAAATGCAGAAGAGGCACGTGACTGCTAATGCGACAGAAAAAAACTTCGCCATCTCGGTGTGTCGTTCACCCAGCGAAGCAAGGTATGGAATCTGTCCACCGGCGGGCGAACCCCGGAATTTGCAAACAGGACAAAGTGAGAGAAAACGTGGTTCAAAATCAATTACAAGGAAGAAGAGCCTGTCTACACTGTTTGCGACAAGAACCCGCGAAGGTTCTAAGGTTGATGGGCGTGTCTTGTTTCGCTGGCCAGGTCAATGGGACTCTCAAGCCCACACTGGAATTTCGCTTTCCTCCGCATACGGCGTTAGTGCGCGGCAACCGCACGTAACAAAAACTGGGCACACTGGAGTAAAGAGGAGGGTTTCTTGAAGCATTTTTGAATGCGGTGAAACCATTGGAACGTATAGCTGCAAGCGCCGCCATGCTTTCCGAGTATCCCCGCTAGACAGCCGTCCAGCAGCGGCGCCCGTAGCTAGCCACCCAAGTCACCCGCAAGACGCGCGTTCAAGAGACCGGCCCCGAGCAGGTGCTATAGCTCCGCACCCCAAATCTGCCCGTCTGCCGCCGAGCAGATCCTGTGATTCTTCGCTGACCAGGTTCAGTTACCTCCACTGTGTGTTATCGGCACCGCGTCGGGATTGCCTGCTTTCGAGGTGCTGAGCGTCGAAAACCGCCCCATGGCTCTTAAGACACTGTGACCCTCACCCGGCACTCCCTTACCGTGCTTGAAAACCGACCATTGGCGGATCATCCCTTAAAGAACAACGCAAGAACTTATACCCAGCTGGACAATAGCCGCATATCGCCTAGGCATGATTTCTATCTTCGTTAGAGGCACGTACATTATCTTCTGGTGCAGGACGTACGGGCAGGCGACGAGATCACGAGACGACGGTTTCTTCAGACGTTCAGCAAGGCTGTTGTCGGGAGCACAAGCTCTGACGACCCGTCGTAACCGCTAATACTGATGCAGGTAGTAAGTGGTAACCTTCGGGGGATCAGCGCCAACGTCGCCCAGTTTCGTAGCTCACCCGACACACGCTTGTCCTGGATCGCTGGCGCTGGATGTGTGCATACTGAAGTTATTTCAGGACGCTGGTATAATGGATTTTATAACTCTGCTGAGCTGTATACACAGTACGGAGGCAATGCGAGTTTTCCGGTCCGAACTGCCTCGGGTGACCCATGTCTGCTTGCAGATCTGCAACTTCTATACACATCTGCGGGAGAAGAGCGGCGCATCGATCACTGCGCGAGCCCTTCTCCCCGAGTAACGTTTCGTTGGATAACCCGCCGCTCACTCCGTAATGGCAGACAGGATAGTGTTCGGTGTAGAAGACAACCACCCGAAGCTTCGTCGACAAGGGGTAGAGAAGATGCACGTCGGTCGGCTAGCAGGTGGCCCGCGCTTTGTTTGTATTCCATGCAGGTTGGACTCACTAGGCCTCATAGTGCAGAAAAACGCTCAGGCTGCGAGCAACCTGAAACCGCGCGAAAGCTACCTGTGTGCTTGCCCCCCCACTATCCTTGACGGGGAACCCAGACTTTCACTGAAGTGAAACCGTTGTCGCGCCTCTGACCTATCGTTTACTCCAGCCGTACCCACCGCGCGCCCACTTTATAGTAGCGTATCTGCACAAGCCTGTTTCCTCCTGCACGGCGTGGCGAGCCCGTAGTCGAGTGCGCCTTCAGGATGTCCATGTCAAGAGTCACAAGTACTGAACAAAGAGAAGAGGAACTTTCCGAAGCTGGGGCTTTAAGCATTGCTTGTGGCAGCACTTTATGGGTCGAAAAGATGAGCATCGGTTTCAATTTCGATGCTCCCGTCTTTCCCCAGCTGAAAACGCGTTTGGGTGAGGGTAAGTTTGTCACCCAGCGAGCTTCACTTATCTTACTCGGCTCTGTTTTGACCGCGAGGCTCCTCAGAAAAGCTTGTAAAAGCTGACGAATGTTAACCTCGTGCAGCAGGAGAAGAGGAGAAAGTGTCTCAAGAGAACCGGATAATTCTCAGGAAATGTTGACAGCTTTGGTTGGCATAGTTTTACTCAGGCAGAAAAGCTTGAGGAAGGGCAGCCCCGGCGGAGAGGCTGCAAGGTCGGGTGGCAACCCTTTTTCAGCAACTTCGTTCTCAAGGCCTATCAAGAACGATCTGATATCCGTTTTTCCCAGCCCTCTGCTGGGTATCTATTTTCGATATTGGGTGCCGCCGCGCCACCAGTCCGACGGGCCTGGGAGAACCTGGGGCGCCTCGAGCTACGACAATATTATTGTCTCCTTGATTGTCCAGTGTGTACGCGTGTGCTGATACCGAGATAGGTGATGCGCAATCGGAGAAACAACTGGTGGCAGACGAGCTGAACTTCCTAGGCGCCCCCAGGACAGTCGACCTGCTTAGATGTTCCCAGACAGAGCACAGTTCAGCGTCGAGGCTGACAGCGAACATGACTACATAGAAGGCCTCGCCTACTTTCTTTCCTTTTTTTCCCCGCATTATCTGCTGCTCGCTTCCCGCTTTCCCTGTGCGAAACTGTGAATCAGCCTCCGTTTCTCCATATGTTCCTACTTGTTGAGACCGCCGACGTAGTGGTCCTTCACCTTGAATGGCCCTGGCAGTTACGCGGGAGCTGCGTATGTAGCTGATGCGACCTTGCAAGTTATCGTGCAGACGTTCGCTGCGTGACCGATGCCGAACAAGGAGCTCACCGAGGCGACACCGAGGTCCTTTGAGGAGTCTCTGTACTGTTACTTCCTGCACAGATCCTAAAACAGAACTCTCGACTGCTACCAACTAGACTGCTCCGCGACATCTGGAACGCAGTTGGACTGGCAAATTTTCACTGCCCGGACACCGCTTTCTTGACCCTGATCAACACCAGCTGTCCGTGAGTTTCGCCCGAAAACTGCCGCGCTGCCTAGCTCGCTGACAGACTTGCTAAGGCTTAGGACTCCTTGTTGTAGTGGAGGTCTGACCAGCTATTTTTTCTGCTTATCACCGATTCCTGATTGTTGACTTCGTACGTGTCTCCCTAGAGAGCATGAAGCGTACGGGGGAGTGTACGCTGCCGGCTAGAGAACCGTTCAATTTTACGACCTGTCGGCTACGTGCGTATGCTGTGAATTCACGACCGTCCTTGACCTGACATAACACGAAAACTAGAGCTTGTCCGCGGCGATGTCCCCTTACAAGCAGCGTTCACTTGGTAAAAGCGGGCATCCTCCAGCCGATGAACCACCACCGCACCGTCTCTTCGGGCGCTTACCCAGAGGTGGCGGCCAAGGAAGCTGGTTCCCAGCTGCAAGCTGCTGGAGTAGATTAGCGCCTTGCCTTGAGAAAGCAAGCCAAGGAACGTAGATTAGCGCCTTGCGTTGAGAAAGCAAGCCAAGGAACGGCTGAGCTGTCGTCCGGAGCTGCTGTGCAGCAGAGGCGCTGGCTAGCCCGCAGCAGTACCGCCGGCAGCAGCTTAACGTCTGGTCCGCTCCTCGAGGGGACCCCGTCTTGAGTCGTTCCGCGAGCAGCGCTGATGCTTGGGAGTTGCCCAGTGCTGTGCGTTAGTGCAATGTGCTGACGCGGCGTTCTTGGCGCGCTGTGCTGGGTGTGCTCCGGCCGTCCGGCATAGGTTGCGGGTGCATCGATACCTTGGGAACGCTAGCACGCAGGCAAGAGATGCGAACTCCCCAACCCCCCACACAAAACCTTCCTCGGACAACGGGGCTGGCACATTTTTTGGCCGCCCGGTCAGAGGGGGCACAGGAACGACTAGACGCTTGGGCTTTGCACCGCATCCAACGCAGAAGAGAGGACGCAGAGAGCCTCCCTTGGACGGAGTGTTCCTAAGGCACACCGCGAGCTTTCAGATCACGACCTGGCGGCACGGCTCGACCACCGGACTCTACGCGGTCCTCCCTCACACAAGCAAAGTTTTTTGCAGCGAAGTTTGCTTCCGACTACCAGCACTTGATCAGCGGCAGCAATACCAGTTCGCCTTATAACAATAACTGTGCTCCAGCCAGCTCTCTGGCACGCATCCTTCGCTAAAGATGAGCCGCATCTTGCCACCGCCCCACCGCGCGTCGGACGGTACCAGCGGCCCGGGAGAGAGAGCCTTGACGTCCGTCAGGACAGATCTAACCGAACTGTTTGAGGTTTCATTACACCAATTGCATTGTAATTGCGATACGAGTGAGTCGAAACGATCAGGAGTTCTCGGAAATACCTTCCCGTCCGGCCCAATCGCCATGGCATCTGTCCGGCGTCGGCGGCCATCGAGACCTTAGCCGCGTACTTGCAGCCAGGAGTCAGCTCCACTAGGGGGTTTCGTGAAGCGCCCGTGGCGCGCGGTGGACAAAATCGCTCCATCATCCGTGATCCGCCCTGTAATGGCGCCACGCTAGGAACAGTCTCTCTAGCAAACCAGCGTGGCTGCCTACGGCAGCATGAGAATGGGTAAAAAAAAGCACTCTGTGCCGCTCCGTTTCGCTGCTGCGCTCGCCAACCGCATGCAGATGGCAAGTGCGTAACCGGAGGCTCCAGGTCGTTCCCAGGTGGTTGGTATCTGTACCTGTGAGGCTACAGGGCTGCGCGGGCTTCTTTTCTTTCCGCTAAACTACGCAAGGAACACCCACCAGGCCTACCAACGACCAGTTGTGTCATCACCACGATAGCGCGCACCCGGTGTTTGCGGATGTCCTTCCCTTCTAGTCTTCGTCCCGTCTCAACAGACGAGGGCGAGGCGCTTCTTCATGCGCCGGCCTCGCTCACCCTGTGTCGTGTTCGACATTTTGCCGAGGTTGTTCCTGGAACCGCTAGTCTCCTCGGAGTGTCCTGCATCTGTAGTGGAAACCTGCTTCCAGTCTGTTTTGTCAAGCTTTCTTTGGTCAGCAGCGCTAAGTACCACCCCCCATCATCTATCTCCCCCGTGCCCGGGAAACATTTCAGGGAAAATCACTGAAGCACGGAATCGCTGACTGTTTGTCAAGGACGACCGCTGCGGCGTTCTGGTGGAGACATGATCGCGGTGCCTTCTCTGTCGTAGTTTAGGCGCGAGGTTCGAACTTGGCAATCCCAAGCCCAGGTCCCTCTTTCTCCCACTTGTGTCCGTCTTCCCGTGTCCTTTTCGTTGAAGCCCCTAAAAGCTTCAGTTTCTGAACTTCGCCGTACACGTCTCCCACTCTCTCCCGCCTCATGCACACTTTACAGAACGCGCGACAGACGCAGCGACGATCAACAAGGAGCGGAGCTGCCGATGCATCTGCTAATGGCGAAAGTGGTCTCCGTCTCAGCCGCGCTCGCTCTGTGCCGAGCGGCGCCTTTTTGACGGCCGACGAATACGGCAAAATTGCGTGGCCGCGTACTGGAAGCCCCCTTTTTTTCTTTGGTGAACAGTGTGTCTGAAATGGCACCATCCAGTCTGATTCCTAAGGTCGCCGGCTTTTTGTTCCAACACATGCTACTCTTCGATTCTCTGTCCTCGGGGCCGTGCCTCTCCGCTGCCGTATCGGATCGAAGTGGTTGGTTCCCCTGGGCTTTTCCTGAGGTCTCGCCAGTCATTTTACTGGTGTTCTGATACTATTCTCTGCTCGGTGGAGCTTGTATTTCCTAGGTGCCGCATGCCCCCCTGCTGTCCTCTGGAGTCAGACTGTCCAACGCTGTGGAGCCGGGCATCGCTCAGCCCCTCCGGCACGTCCTGAGGGCTCGCGCTGTTGGCTGTCATTACGACGCGACCTATGCGTCGCCTGTCCGGTGTGGTGTTGCTGTGTCCAAGCTTAGTCACAGTGTTTATTTGCTGTTTTGTCCCCTTTCTCTTTGCCCTGCTCTTTGGGTTGAGGTAGGCGAAACCCTGGCCCCTTGCTCAAGCCCCGGTTTCTTCCTTCGTTCTTTCGACCGAGAGACAAAACAGTTCAGCAGATTACCTAGTGTACAAGCCGAACTCGTGCTGCGGGGTAGATCGGAGCCGCTAACTGGTCCTCGCTGTCGCGCGAGATCCACGTGGCCTCTCTGACAGCGTCTCGCACAGGGTGAAGGTGAACCGCTGAACTTCGACAAGGACGTTCTTCTCTTTCGATACCTATACAAGCAGCGACAGCGGGCGTGCAGGCCTCTACATGTAGACTACCTCTTCATTTAAGCCCATACTAAAGCTTCACGGCTTGGCGCCACCACTTAGGGGCACTGCGCGTGTGCGCGCGCGAGCACGCAGATGCAGCACCTGGCGGAAGAGCAGGAGCTGGGTTTCCAGCAGCCTTTTCAAGACCGGGTTTTTCCCACTTACAAATCTCCTTCGCACATGCAGCTTCAACAGCTGACGCCGCGAGGTCCCTCACCAGCTAGCAGCAACAGCAGTGGCACTTCCCCGACTTCACCCCCGCCTACTGGACGCGAGAGAGGTGCTTTGCAGAATGGTATGTCCGTAGGTGCTGCTCCTAAGCTACAACCCCCGACGGGGCTGGAATTCACACAGCAGCCCCAGTTTCCACAGGAATCAAACGCCACACCAACTGACATGCTGCAGGAAATGTCTGCTCACTTTTACACGCCGTCTCGCCCCAACACGGCTTCTGTTGTTACGTCGACGCGCGGGCGCCGAGGTGGTGGAACTCGTGGTGGAGGCAGTCGTGCTAACAAATCTCAGGAAAATATCTACAAGCGTACTTACACCGGCGTGAGCCGTAGCTCTCGTCGGAAACTTCTCGAGGATGGCGGCGCTGCACGCGGTGCTGACGCTGCGTCAGAGACAGATGTGGCAGAGGCCTGTTCATCAGCTCCTTCTATAGAGACACCGGGGCAGCCGGGATCCAGCGCATCTGGGTTGGGTGGTGGAGGGGCTGTGTGCCATCTGTCTGCCCGGTCTCATGTGTCAGATCACGCTACTTCGTCGGGTTCTGTCACACCCGCGTCTGGTGGGGGTCTGGGGACACACTGGGACGGTGGGGGAGGGACTGCGGAGGACGCACCAGATGAAGAACAACACGATTCTGTAGGTGTCTTTGCAGACGGTCCCGTGTGTCCAGCTTTAAGATCTAGCAGCGGGGATGCCGAGCTGCTGAAACCTTCGCCTGCTGGGACAGATCCGGCGAGTTCAACAGCCGTTCCATCGACATCTTGTTGGCCTAATACCAACAGGGGCGTAGATGATCCTGCAGGGTCGCCCCTTGCTGCTGCTTCCCTAGAAAGGTGGAGACTAAGACCTGCGCGGAAGCGCGAGGGTCTGCGGCTTCGGCCTCTCGACGCGAACGAGGAGTGGAGGCTCTCCCCAGACGGAAAACTCTACGCGTATTTGTTGCAGGTGAGCTCGCGTGCCTGCAGGGCCGCAAAATTGGAGGATGGAAGAGCATCAATAGAGGCAGGAATGTTCTTTCGCCGAAGCGAGGGAGAGAAAGGGAAGCAGTCGCGGCCAGAGAGGCTTCTTTCACAGGGAACAGTGGAGCTCGCGTCCTACAGTTTTCATTCACTCTTCTCACGGGCGTGTTCGGCTATGTGATTTATGCCTTGACCCGCTCGTGTATGGAACGTACTTGCACTTTAATCACACCCGTGACCATAGAAAGAGGGCTTACAACTCCACAGGCGAAGCACAGTCAACTCCCGTAGAGTGGTCTAGTGATTCAGGAGCGTGCGAACTGCAGCTACATTATTCAGGAGGTGGTCTTGCAGTTCTTGCCTGCACGGCAGGATCCCTAACAGCACATGTGCTCAGTGCACTTCTACCTCCTATTCTCTACACTTTTCGCTCGCCTGTCTTGTTGGCGACTCGGGAGCCGGTAAGCTGCACTCAAGCTCCGCTGCAGCAGTGAGGAAGCGCTTCTGCAACCTCCGGGGACGGGCCTCAACTTCGGTGAGGTCTCAAACAGTCGTAGTCGCGGGAGGTGCCCGCAGCACAAGGGACTGGTTTTTTTCTTCAGAGGAGCTGAGGGGGGACTTCATTGTCGGCTCAGTAGCCGGCTTCTTCCCGTGGGCGACGTTATTGACATGCAGCAGATTCCTTTCTTTCACGTCCGGCTATATATCGGGAGCGTTTGTGAGATTTGAAAGCGGTGTGTGCGTTGCTGTGCACTGCGACGTTTGTCGTGTATCGGAAGGGACTCAGCTATGGAGTGAGGGAGGGTTTCTGCTGTTCCGGCGTTAAGCGAGATTGTAGCTCCGCAGTCCATGCGTTTGCCCTTTTATCTTTTATCCCTCTTTAGCGTGATAAGGTTGCTTACAACCTGTGGCGCAAGGAAGTGCAGAGACATGTAGGAGACGACGCTGGAGCAGGGGGTGTTGAAGGAGGGTCGTCCAACACTCCTGGGGGGGGGCCTGGGCTTTCAGGCGGTAGACAGAGAAAGCGAAAGGATACGTCTGCTGCCGTCGAGCCCCCGAGGCGACTCCTGCGATCTGTTCGGCCTGAAGATGAATTTGCCTGGGAGTTGACTGCTGACTCAACAACTCCAGAGACACAGCTTTCTGGATTTGAGGCTGGCGGGGACTCTGCAGTTTCTCCTCCCGGAGGAGGAGGGACCGGAGAGGGAGAAGAAACGGTTAATGGGATTGCAGGAGGGGAGGGGGCTAAGCTGGAGAGTAACAAAGGAAACAAGCCAGGAGTCGGGTCAAATGTTGATGCTTCGGGAAAGGAAGAATTAGAGGACTCGGGAGGTGGGGAAGGAGACGGGTCTCAGGTAAGATACAAGACACATAGTATCAGTTGTGTATGGTGATGTTGAGGAAATGTCTGCGTGTTTCTGAGTACGACGAAGGAAGTTGATATCAACGCTTCAGTCTGGCTTTTTGTTGGCCCGTGTGGTTCTACTTAACGTATCAGTCTGTGTATCGATGGTGGTCTCTGCCTCGGTCTCTTTAAGTGTTTCATTTGTATCATTCTATTGTGAGTATGACAGTCTTTTGTTTGTTTTCATTTGCCGGGAATCCGCTGTCTGTCTGTGGTTATCAGAAGAATGTAAAGGTCTCTTCGCAGGTTGTTTCTTGTCTGTGTTTCTTTGTCCGCCCCAACTACTGCTGCTCATCTTTGATTGATGGATCATCTATCCGTCTATGTTATACTGCCTTTGATATCTCATTTACGGGTATGATTTTCAACTCAGACTTGTCGACTGTGTTCGTGTGCACCCCTCTTTTCTATTTTTTTTGCAGTATCAATTGTTGGAGCCTTATGACGGAACTTTTGAGGAGGAAGAAGAGATGCACGTCCCGTTGCATCTACCCAATGGCATTCAGCGCCGCCCTGATGATACAAGGATTTCAGGTATGACATCATACGTACTCGTTGTCTGATTTCTTCAGTCTGTTGTGTTCTCTCTTCAAACTGTTTTTGCGGAAGATCCCTTCTGTATCCATGCATCTATCTTTCTTAGTCGTGTTTCATTCTAGGGAAGAAGAAAAGACGTCTTCCAGAGCCAGACACATGCTTGACGTAGTTGGCGTGCAACAAATCTCGCTTGCTCTCAGGTTTCTGTTCGTCAGGAGTACACCCGGGCTTTTGAGAGTCCTGCACGTTCTCGTAGCTATGTAAAGTCCACACAACACTATGTCTTGTTCTCGAGACCCTCTTGGTTTTCAGATCTCTTCAAGTAAAAGCCCTTCTTCTTCCTGTGGATTTTGCTCTTGACATTCCGATCTGTAGAAGTGCGATGATGTTGTACCAGTGACGTCCTGCCGCGTGGAATCTGCAGTATACCTTTGGAAAAACTACAAGGCCGACTAAAGTGATTCTTTCCGACCTTACGCAGGGGGAAATAGGATCGTCATCCCGTGGTTCTATGCCTTGTGCTGGCTTGCTTTCTTGCAGTGGAGGAGAATCCTCACTGGGTTATCATCTGTCGGTTTCTTTCACTTTTTGGCCTTGTCATTGGCATGGAAGAGTGGACATTTGCGGCTCTTGAAGAGATGGTCAATACAGCTGTAAGTCGGCTTTCCTTGTTGCGTCTCCTCTCACTTCACAGTCGTTTTTGGCCTTCATGCGCTCACAATACTGAATGCACTGTGTCTTAGCAGGTCTCATTCTGTCGCTTCTTGATGCATTATCTTACATCACGATGGCTGCCTCGTCATCCACATGTATCCGCGTGCTATCATTATAGCCTCGGGTGTCGAGCTACGCGCATCTTTTCGCCGAGGAGAACCCAGGAGTTACGAGCCTCCCACGTACTTAGTAGACTGTGCGAAAGGATTACACCAGCAGAGTATGAAGTTTCTTGTCCTCGCATAGTCGGCTGCCTTTCTTTTGGCGTTTGTTTGTAGGAACTGACAGAGTTTGGCGCGCGATTTTTTTCGCGGCTCTCCGCTCTTTTCGGGCGCAGATACACCCCAGGTATGTTTCTTCGGCAGAGTCAGCTGTGAGGACAACGGCCTCTCGGTCAGGACAGGTCGGTGGGCAACTGCGTTGTTTCTGTCGACGCGTGCTAACTCATCCGGCTGTTGCTTCCGCCTTTTTCAAGGGCTACCCCTGTGGGTCCATCAGATCTCTTCACCCTTTCTTCCTCTCATATACATGGACGATTTAGATGCTACGATAACCTACTTTCTGTCTTTCTACAGACTAGGCATCTTCAGTTCTCTCTCCCCTACGCTTCTTTTGCCTCGGGCGAAGTACGGTTTCTGGACAGAAATGAGATAATAGTCTAATTACAGACGCGTCTTCCCTACGTGCAGCGTGAACACTCCATTGAATCACAGTGACTATATCCAGCGTTGAGAAATCTTCCCCTGTCGGAGTGGTAATACGTCTGTTCTCGCCTCGGTTAAACGTACTCCATGAAGCGACAGGTTGAACTGGCCGCACTGAGGTTACATGCTGCTCTGTATACGTGCAGGAGTACATATACCCGCCTTCTCGAGAGGAGCAGACGAGTGACCAAGTACATGGTGAACAACTCTGTGTGTTCATGGACTTCGCGTTCCTGTTGTGTGATATGATGTGTGTATATCTTCATGTATCTGTTTATGTGCGGACAGGAAGTGTCGGAGGTCTGTGCCTACGTCGTTTATCAGTCTCAAAGAGGTGTATGTATTCATTCACCTTTATGATGAAGGCAGTTTGAATGCCAGCGTGATGGTGGGGTCATGAGGCTATGTGATCTTATAGGTAGTGAATGTATCTGAGTTTAAGGCGTGCCCGGTGTATGTTTTGTCTTTAGGAAATAACCTTGTAAAGTTCTTGTGTAAGGTATTAGATGAGCGAGAAGGGACAGATTTCAACGCGCTCTTTCCTCTAGAAATCAATCCGTTCACTGTCAGGACATGGGAGCAAGTTCGCCCCTACCAGGTAAGGCCCGTGTCTTTGTATCTCTATTAGTGTATTGGCTGCGCATCGGGGACAGCTGGCATGATAGAATGTTCAGCTTGAAAGAGATGTTGACTCATGCAGAAGGCTCGCGGAGATGATCTGCGACCACAGGAGGGACACCAGTAGGCGACGAATGAAGAACAGTTACAGGCTTAGGGGGCTTTTTCAAAGAGCACGGCTTGGGAAAAGACTTGGTGGCGGTGCTTGCGGACTGCGTGTACATTGCTCATGGAAGGTCTGCAAAAACAATGTGAAGGGAGGAGGAAAGAAAACAGAAGTCGTCTGCTTTACTCGCTAAGTAGAGTGTTAGTCTTTGTGATGAGACAGCGGCGTCGTTTTCTACGAGGGACGTCCACTTCATTCATCTTCCGCTGTTCTCCTTGTTATGATTTGCAGCGACTTCGAGTCCTGCGACTCCTAGTCAACCGTGCAGTTGGCGAGTCTACGGCGATCCATCACTACGTGGGTAAGCTATCTGCACACGAAGATGTTCGGCACATGCTTCTGGCTCCGTTGGTCGCTATCTATCTATCTATCTCTAAGCGCGTACACGTTCCTGCGCCTTACACAGGTTGCATCAGCCAGACCGAGGGAAGCTTCTTTCCCTGAGGCCGAGTTGCATGCCTGTTGGAGGAGGTATCTATCTCTGCTGTACCAAGTGATATTCTGCCGGCAATCGAAAGACTGTGTGTTTTCTTCTTGAATGCACAGAGACTTCTCCCGCAACCGTCCAGGCGGAACTCCGCGATGGGTGTTTCTACGTCGATCCTGAAGGCTTGGTTTATTGGCTTATACGAGAGCCGAATTCCCCTGAGTTCCGCCTCTATCGTGTAAGCTGTCAAGTAACTGAATCTGCATCTTCAACACAAATCTGTTTGCGCACGTTACTCCGAGGCGTACATATTTCAGGAGATGTTGAGGTGTATGTACAGTGGCTGCCGAAGAGCGATGGATGACGAGTGTCGCCCTCAGTGATGAGTCCGGCCTACATGTAGTGGTCTCGGCTGTATCTTGCATTCTCCCGTGTGTAGCTGGCAGTATGTGTATGCAGAGTCGTACTCGAGTTTTGATCTCCTTCTCTGTGCGGAGGCAGGTGTTTATGAAAGTCTTGATATAGCTGTACATGCGTTGTGATTTTCCTTTCTTCGTCTTCTGTTCGCGGGGGGTATCTAGAGAAGATATGTTGTTTTCGCCCCCTTCGAGGCTATCAGACGGTGTGCGATAGTACTTGAAGATGTGTGTAATCCGTAGTTTTCGCGTGTAGCGCTTTCTTCACATTCCCTGTCCGGCTTTTCAAAAGCCGTCCAAGATGGTTTTTTGTTACACTAGGTTCTTCAAACAAATGTATGCGACGCATCGTGCTGCGGTAGTCGTGCGCGGACCAGTCAGCTGCTGCTCGCTTCTTAACATCTCTTGTCTTCGGTGCTTGTTAGACCCGTAGTACTTCATTCAAGGGTCAGGTGTGCGGGGTCGCTTGCTGACTGTGTGGATACACTGAAGACTGGAGAGAGGTTTTGGACTGCTTCGTGTTGTGCCATCGGAGTCTACTTTCCTTTGTTGAACCTCTCTCTCAGGAAGATCAGCGGGAAGGACGCTACCAGCTTATCGCGTCGACAGAGCAGCAGCTGCTTCAGTTCATTGAGACCGTCAGGGTAGGTCATGCTGGTGCGATGACCACGGTACCTGGCCGTGCACATGTCGGCGTTACCTGGGCTGCTTCTTACGTTTGAGGATATTTCTTCTGTCCTCCCCGGCCCTCGCACTGAGAAATTACAGGCTTCTATATACATTTTAACCTGTTCGATTGCACTGACTGACTGGGGTAAGAGAGTAGAAACTCTGGTGTCGCCCTGATTCCAACTGCCAGTAAGACGAACTGCAGGACAGTCGAGCAGCAGTCGAGTAGAGAAGAGAAAACTGACAGATACCACAGTGACTACTCTGTACAAGCTCAAGGTTCGTGCATGTTGCTTTTGTCGGGGTGCGTGGGAGATACGGTGGTTTTTCATTCTGTTGCAGGTGTACTTATCCTGGTGTTCTATACATTTTGACTTGCTTTGTCGTTGTTCAGACGGCGGCGGAACCAGACACGACGTTTCTTTCCTTGCTACGACAGCAGGCTGAGGAATTGCGAGTTGCAGCCACAGCCCATATGGTCCGGCAACAGCAACAGAAACAGCAGGAGGAGCGCCAGCAGGCGATGCAACGACGCTTAGGTAAGCAACGGTGTGCGCATTCTATGAGACTCTGGAGGAGGGTTGAACGGTCTGTTGTAGGCGCGTTCGTCAGTTTTCTTATGAGACATTGCAGGCCTGCATTCACTCGCAAGCCACTGCCTTTTTCCCGGGATTGTGGTTTACTTGCCTATACGAATTTGTCCCTGCATTGCTAGTTCGTTCAGGGAGAGGAGAGACGTGCGGCATCTGTCGAAAACAGTGGGCTGTCTCGTGTTGCCTGCATGGCTTAGCAGCGACGGACGTTCATATTCAGTCCTATGGAGGTGGAGCCGGTGTTTCAAAGATTTGGTGCTTTTCCGGTATTTTCTCTGAACCCATTCACCTTTCGACCCGTTCACGAGTGCATGTGGGACGGCAGACTCATGAAGTGAAGGTCGTCACGGCCACTGTTTCTTTTCAGCGGGTGTTGTGTCTATTTGTGTCAGATGCTGCGGCTGCAGCGGCGTCTGCGTCAGGAGTGGACGGCTCCTTGTCCGCCTTAAGAGCAAAGACCGCATCAGGGGGCTTGTCTGTTCTCGGCACTTCCACAGCACCCGGGGGTGAAGATGTAGGCGCCACGGCAGAAGCCAGTGGTTGTCCGATTGAGGTATGCGGGGGTGTTGTTCATGAAATCATTCTTGCAGCCGGATTTTGGGTGAAGCGAAGACCCGCGGTGATCTATACTCGTGGGGGGTGTCTGTGAGGAAATGCCTCATCACTCCGTATAACTGTTTCTGTTCGTTTACTCCCTCTGATTATCCAGTGATCAACTCTGTCCTTCAAGGGTCTCTCGAAGAGCCGGACGTGTTCCTATCATGCCGGGTGATATGCTGTCCCCCCTCTCAGAGACTTGCTGATGTCTTTGTGGAACAGGGGATTGTACGCACAGCTTGTGTTTGTGTGCAAGGACATTTCCTGGTTCTCTCTGTTGTAGTAGTAGGTCTTTGTTCCATTGTGAGCGTTTGTGTGTGGGCGCTTACGTATATCTTCGGAATTTGCATCCAAACATAAAGGGATAGAAACATTTCTTTTCCTACCTGTCTGTGCAAATGCACTCTTACCAGTAGTGCTTCGCGTACGTTGGAGTTAGAGATACTCTTCTCTCCTATGCTTATGACGAGTCGGGTCGCTCCCATGTTTGGTTGTCCCCAGTACCGGATAATGATGCGAAATCGTCTTCGAGGACCGCGAGATCGCGGAACCCGCCTACAGGCTCGTAATCAACGCATTGAAATGGTAAGCGTGTATGCCAGCGATCACACAGTCATTCAAGACTCTGCTGACTTCCTGTATGTCACCCCCGCAGTTTACGGTGTCATGAGCGTTCACTCATAGCTTTGAAAAGTGAACCTTCTACAACGGGCCATAGCTCCAGGCATAATCGCGTCCTCCTGTCTCTTTGTTCACGACCGGCTGCGGCTGTAATGCGTGGACCCCAGAGGCTTCTTTCAGGTGGCATGGTCTTTACTGGCGAATCGCATGTGTCACATATAGCCATGCCTTCTTCGTGAGTGCTCTTACGCGGAGCTCTTGCAAGGTTCCAGTGGTAGGCAGACGCAACGACATGCCGGTGTGTTTTCACCTCCGGTTCTTGTTGGCAAGAATCGTCCCGGTGTCACATCGACTTCTTAAGCCTATACCCCTCCTAGGTCCTTTTTCTTTTTCTCTCACAGCAACAACTCGAAGCATGCCACCCAACAGCTGGCTCCGATGCATCGTCCACCGGTAATTCCCTCGACTATTCCTCTTTACCATCCTTGTCTGGTTCGTCGTCTCATCCATTCTCCGCGTCACCGTTTGGTACGACCGTTGTGCCGTCGTCTCAGTATCCTGGTGGACTAGCTCCTCAACAACTGCAGCAACAGCAGCAAGTCACAGGCGGACCCACTCCTTCGTCTTCTTCTTCTTCCTCTGTAACGACATCTGGTCCTCCTTATTCGCTGTCATCAGCATTGGCGTTAGCATCCTCTGCAGGGATGTCTTCAGCAGGAGGAACTCCTGCAGCAGCAGCGGCTGCAGCGGCTGCAGCTGCAGCTCTGGCAGCGGGCGCAGCTGCTGCGGTTTCAGGGGGAGGGGGTGTGTCTGCTCCTTTACTACCTCACTGTCCTCTTCTTCTATCTACATTTGCTATTCAACAGCAGTACGGAAGCATGCTAGGAAATTTTGTTGTCGGAGCCGGTGGCGGCGCAGCGGGTGTACTCGGTACAGGCAGTCAGCAGCAGGTATCCTTGTGGGGCTCCAACGCAGGAGCCGGGGTGCCTTTGGGGCCGACACAACTGATGGCTGGTAATGCTGTCTATTCGGCTATGCATCTTGCCTTGATGACCTTTCCACCACCGGCGCCTCCCCTTCAGCTTCTCCAACAAGGAGAGGGTCCGACAGCAGGAGATGTTGAAGAAGTGAAGGAGTCAGGGACTGACCGTGTTAGACAGGAAGAAGCGGGTGAGTTGGATGAGGCGACTCCGGTTGATGGCAGTAGTTCGGAGGGTTATGCTGGAATGAAAGATGAGGCAAGTCCGGAGAAGGACGACAGAGGGGGGCGAAGGAGACAAGCGGCAGCGAAGATTCGAGAGGCTGTCGAGGATCAGCTCGTTAACGTCGCCGGTATGTTAAGTCAGTTGGAGGCACTCCGGGTGAGTGTCAGTGGGACAAGAGAAGGTGATGAGGGCGGTAGAAAAGGAGAGAGTTGTGATTCTAATAGAGGAGCGGAAGGTGGTGACTCAACAACAAGAGAAAGGACGAGGGAAGTGAACAGTTCGGGCGGTTCTTCCCAGGGAGAAGGTAGCGGAGCAGATGCTGCCGTGGAAGGGCGGGGGACGAAAGGGAAGAACGAAGTTCAGCAGCACAGGGAACAAGGAGAAAGCACCGTAGCATCTCGCGAGTCGTCAAAGGAAGGAGACCCTGGAGGAGACAACGGACGAACTTCACGACGCGTTTTCACTGCTTACGATGTACGTCTAGTCATCCGAAGTAGTGGTGGTGCAAATGAGTATACTAGTCAAAGTAGATGAACCAGTTTATGCTCGGTCGACAGGCACCGAGCTCGATCGGCTCTGTTATCTATTCGACTTGCGTTGCTTCTTCACTAGGAAATCGATCCCCCCGTTGTGGTTCCTTATTCCCGTGTAATCAGTATACCAGTGCGACAGCCCTCGGCCAGACGTCATTTGACCTGTTGACCTTCCATCGCAGGCGGTTGATGCTGAACTGTGTTATGGCGGTTCTGCGGGGATGAGATCAACGTGATTAGTGGATGACATGGTGAAGGTACCCATGCAAGCAGGCACGCACTATTTTTTTCTCGCTCAGGAGATTCCAAAGACAATCAATAGACTGTTAGTTGTGAGGTGATATGTTGTGGGCTGGACTGTTTGCTCAGGTTCTGTCATTCTTTAAAACCTTGTCGACGACTCGCTTAGAGACAGAGGGGACCTCAGGATTGTCAGGTGAATCCTCAGAGAAAAAAAGCGCCATGCAAGGAGAGCAGCCATCCGCCCTCGGTGAGAAGGAGACTTCGTTGCCCACAGGTGGCGAGGTGGAGAGTAAAACCAGATCAGCAGGTGCTGAGGTGGGCAAGACATCATCTCCAGCAGATGGAGAGACTTCAATGAACACTGCTGCTAAGGACTTCGTTGATGCACGCGTCTCATTGCCGCCTGCTCTGCTTACGGTCGCGAAGGCAGGGGCAGACTTACTGGAGGAAAATGAAGTCCGTCTAGGTTCGCAGCAGCCAAAGGACGGGAATCTTTCTGCAATGCCCTCAGGTGGAAGGGGGGTTGGTGAGACCGGTGCTTCGAGTTTGTCTCAGACATCTAACCTGAGTTACGGCGGAGTGCTCTCAGCTCCAGGCGGCCAGCGCCAGAGTCCGTCAAGCAGCTCTGGAGGAGATGTGTCGATGTCTATGAATTCAGGGTCTACTTTTTCAAGCCAAGCGACCCCCCAGCCTGCCTCTAACGCGCCTTGCTCTCAGTTTGGCGCCGTTACGCAGACTGCTCCACTGCCGGGTTCATTACAGTTACCACAGCAGACACCGGCGCTGATAGGTACTGACCTAACAGGCACTTTAAGCAACGCGGGGGCAAGCTCAGGCCCTCTAGGGGGAGCAGCGTCTGCTCCTGTTGCTGCAACAGCCGCGCCCGCTGCTAATGCAGACCAGCAGATGCAACTGCTGCAGCAGCAGGTACTACTACGACAACAGCTTTTAGCTCCGCTGCGCATGCAAGTCCATCAGCTAAGTCAGCAACAACAGAATATGACCCCATCACAGATCCAGTTTCTTCAGAGCCTTCAGCTGCAGTTGCAGCAGCAGAAAGTTCGTTTTCAACAGCAGCTTCAGCAGCTGCAACTCCAGATGCAGCAGGTGGTCGTTGCCAGAGGCAACCCAGCCAGCGGGGGTTCCAATCCGACCGGGGGGCCGGGTTGGCCGAGCGGAATGAGTATGACCGCCGAGCAAGTCCAGCAGCTACGTCAATTACAGCTGCAGCACTTGCAACTTCAAGTGCAGCAGCTCTACTTTGAGCAAAGAAATCTGCAGGATCAGCAGCAAATTTTGCAGATTCAACAGCACATGCAGTTCATGCATCAATCCCAGCAACAGCAGCAGATGCAACAGCAACAACAACAACAGCAGATTCAGCAGCAGATGCAACAGCAACAGATGCAACAGCAGCAGCAGATGCAACAGCAACAGGTGCAACAGCAGATCCAGCAGCAGATGCAACAGCAACAGCAACAGATGCAGCAGCAACAGCAACAGATGCAACAGCAACAGATACAGCAACAGCAACAGTTCAATACCTCCTCTCCTTCAATGCTGGGAGGCCGAGTCGGTACGCTGGCAGCTACTCTAGGAGCAGGGGGTCCAGGCCAAAGTAATGTCGCCGTAGTCGAGGGAGCAGCGGGCAGTAGTATGACGTCTCCTCAACAGACAGTGGGACGGGATGGAGTGGCGGTACTGCAGGGAGACCAGCAGATGAGCGACAAAACGACTGGAGGAAACTCCTCTCAGCAACCGCTCAAACCGTCTTCTGCACCGGAAGCTGCTGATGGCCGACAACTGAACCGCAATGACCAACAGTTACCTTCAGGAGGGGTCCCGACTCCCGAGATGTTGGCAGCTGCACAACAACAACAGCAGCAACAGGCATTGCAAGCTCAGCACTTACAACAGCAGCAGCAGATTCACCAGCAACAGCTAACAGCAGCCCTGCAGCATCAACAGTCGCAGTGGGGAGTGGGGCGTAGTGAAGGAGACAAGTTCGTAGGGTGCTACGGCCAAAGTGTTTTAGGGCAGCAGCAGCAGCAAGCAGTGTTGCTTGGACTTCGCCAGCAAGACCACCAGCAGCCATTAATGCAGCAGCCTGCAGTGCAACATTGTCAGCAACAACGCCTGCAGTGAAGCGGCTCTAGGAAGGGCCAATTAAGCTTTCACACTTCCCGCCGAGGCGGGGCAGGCACATTTTCGTAAACATGGCGGTGCAGGGCAGCTCCCTCCGGTGCAGTCGCCGAGCGTCCATTCAGGGCGAAGAAGAATCTCCTTTGGTGTGGTCTGGAAAGGGTTATGAGTGGGTTCGCTACTTGAGAGAAGCTGCTGCGGAGAGCCAAAAGATAGTCGTGGTCAGCAAGCGCTTTCCGCACGGGTTGCCTAAGGGCGCGTGAATCGTTGTTTTTTCACCAGGGATCGAACACTATAAAGCGCCTTCCTGACGGTCTCGCCAGAGAAACAAACGGTAGGATTTTGTAGTTTTGTTGCGTATTCTCATCCTTGTAACGTGACTTCCGACCATACGGGGACTGGCGTGGAGTCAACCGCATCTGTTGTTTCTTATCAGCGCTTGGAAAAAGCTTCCCCTGGCCGTCCTTTCTTCCGGATTCGTCAGGAAAAGTAATTCCCGCGTGGTGGGCAGGTTCCTGCTCCCGGTGGTGGTGGGTCAGGAAAGAGTCAGACAGAGGAAGGTCCTCTATGCGAGAAGATGAACGAAGAATGTGGGCGGCGGATGGATGCGTTGTGAAGACTTCTTCGTTGGCATCCACGACGAAAAGAGTTACAGACAGTCAATGAGTGCTACCGCAGGAGAGGGAGATATGATCAGGGGCGCCTCTGGACAGCCATCGTGTCTGGCAAGAGCCTTTACAAAGCGCAAAAGAGGAATGAAGTTGCTTGGAGTGAATCAGCGGCCTTCAGGTCGGGGGGATGCCACGATTGTGGGCTGCTCATAGAGCTCCACCAGCGACAGAAGCGGCTCTCGTGTCGCAGTTTGTTTCAAGCCGGACGGGCCTCCATGTGACGCAGAGCGAAGAGAGAAAAGGATGCTGAATTGCGTTGGATGTTCGAAGGGACAGATTTTTTTTTTCGAGACGAGTGGAAGAGGAGACTTTCAGTTGGGGGGGGGGNNGAGAAAGAGAGGCCCAGTGTGTGGTAGCTGCTTCCTGGTGAGAGCGTGTCTTCATGCTCTCCGTTCCTCGGCCAATGAACGGCGGTGGTTGTGGCTATGTAAGGGGACTGGAACTACCGAGACTCATCGGAGCTGCAGTGAGTGACCGGCGAAACAGGCCAGCCGAGGACGTTGAACAGCCACGTTCAAGATTCTGCGTTTCCAGCCGCTGACCTCTGAAGCCCACAGGCGGCTCTCTCAAACAGCCTCTCTCCTCTTGGCATAGAAATACCAACCCGTTTGTGCGTTTATCGCTGCAGTGTCAGCGTCGCCGGAAATGCACGTTTTTAGCTGCCGGATCACATACATAGGTAGCTAGTGTTAGGGGAATGGTGTTCTTCTACCCTGACGCGAAGGCAGTCTTTCCGGTTGCAGTAGTAGGGCGTCGGAGGCCGTTGTCGCGGTGCCTCGGCATAGTTGAGTAGCTGTCGGCGACTTTTGGGGGACTGGCATGCGCGGCAGGGCTTTCGCTTCAGTTTCGGTGAACTTTCGCGTAGGTAAAATTGGACTGCATACGTCATGACCAGAGGTTTGCAGCATCCGTGTGCATTTCTTCACACCTTTTTTGATCATAGATTCCCTACGCGGAACGTCAGCGTACTGAGAGTAAAGGGCAAGGCGATGCAGACCATCCCCGCCAGACGTCGTCCCTCTTCGGTAGCTATGTGGTATCGCATTGTAACACATTGTTACCTTTCTTCATTCCGACCCTCTTCCCAGCCGTTTCAGAGGCATAGGTGAAAAGAGGAGTGAGGTGGGTGCACTCGCTCGCCGTAGCTGAGCGCATCTTGCGTCTCCGTAGGATGTGAGGCGTATTGCAGAGATAAGCTCTTGGGATGTGGGAGAGCAAGTGATTGGTGCTGTCCCCCGGCGCCCTTTGAGTAGGTGTTACGACGTTTGCTCGTAACGATTACGAACGAATTCGCATGTGCCCTACAGAATGTGTGCTAGTGATGAGGGGGGGAAAGGGGGGGGTCTGCTGCTGTCTTCGGCCGTGTGCAGTGGATTGTGGGTTCTCGAAGACTGCTGTTTGCCTCAGGAGGGCACGCGTGTTGTCGCAGACGGATGACCATTGAATATCAGAACAGACACTTGTACGGGGTTTCTTCCTAGCTGGCTTGTGGGAGAGGATTGCAGAAAGTCCCTTGCACGTCGCCACATGTGGTGTGTGTGTTACGGAGATGTGCAGGTGGATTACCTCAGCATTTCTTCGTTCACGTATGTAGTTGGGTCTCGAACCGTTTCTGTCGCAACAGGGGCTGCATGATAGGCGGACCCAGACAGTGCTGGCATTACTGTGGCAAGCCCCGCATCTGTCATTTTGAAAGAGGAGTGCTTGTAGGCATTTGAGAGCAAGTTGCAAGCGAAGGCCGAGGCTTGCTTAAGGGTGAAGTTGTTTTCTTGCGATGCGGGACATCCATGGTACTGAGAAGAGCTCGGTTTTTTCGGAGGCCAGGCACCAGCTACTCGTCTAGGAGCGGTGAGAGCACGGGAAGGAGTTCCGACTTCGCTGCTGGGCGGCGTAAGACAGTCTCACTGCGGCTGACGAGAGACCTGACATCTCCCGAATGACGCGACATATCCGGGCGGCTTAGGAGTTGCCCGTATACTCGGGCCACGGGCCGGGAAGTAGTGTGGAAGAAACCGTGTGACCGCGTCTGGATTCGCACCCTGGTGAAGAGTGAAAGCATGAGCCGTCATCTGGTGCTGGGTATGCTGTTTTGGTATCAGCGAAAACGACATTGTGTGCCATTTCTGTGGTGCTCTTTTCAAGAGAAGGGGCAGAGAGGTATGGCCTCTCAAGAGAAACAAGATGGTGGTTGGATAAGGCGAGAAGCGGTGAGGGGACGTGATGGGCGGTACTTGAATGTGCCGAGATGCTCTCTCGTACAAGCTGGCGGGGAAGAGCGGCCAGGAAGATAAGTAATCCGCGAAGGGTACGGTGTGCTTCGACTTCCTCTGTCTGAGCGTGTGCAACTGGGAGGGGCCGGGCTTGCTTGCGTCTCCTCAAACTGTATCTGCACGCGCGAGCGTTGTCTCACGGGAGACCTGCCTTTCAGCAACCTGCCCTACTTTTCCGGCGGTTGCCAGAGTCAGCGCCACTGAGCCTGCTTTTTCCTGTCCGGACAGTTCTATTGAGTGCATCTCATGGTGCTGCTCGAATGCAAAATCCGGCTCCAGCCGGCCGCATCGTGTGTATGTGAGTTCGCGTTGTTTCCGTGACTAGCTCAGGACATCACCGCACTGCTGGCGCGACAGCGTCTCACAACGCCGTAACCCAGGTCGTACGCTTTGAACTGCACCTCTAGATGAGAGACATGAAATGCTGCTGACGCATGTTCGGCCTTTGGCGGACAACGGTGTCCAGTTTCAACACACATCTGGAAGGCGAGGGCGGCAGCGAACGGTTCGTGAAAACCTGTTAGCTGATGGTTGACTAGCAAACCGCTCCCATTGTCCAGGGCATGTCCAGGTTGAGCCCGGACGCTGCTGCTGAGTGACAGAAAAGCACTGCGGGATATTGCTCGTCCTCCAGGTTCGCGGTATATGTGCCGGGGGGTGGCCTGATGCCGTGATCAGATCTAGCTTTCCCGCCGTCGTGTCCAGTGCTTTGTAGCGAAGGTGTTTGCTCAAACAGAAAACAGCCTCGCCACGGAACATCATTGCAGAGCATCCCTCACAGGAAAAGCCATCGCCCCCACGCGGCACAGAGGGGTGAGCGGCCAAGCAGTAGCTAGTCCGGTCCTGGCGACTCACGTGACCACACGCGGACTCCGGTCTGCCGCCCCTGAAGGGCAGGGCAGCTGGTGAACTGTATTTTCATGGGGTACTCGAAAACAGAGGAAGTATGGGCCATCGACAAAGAACATATGAAGCGCTTCTCGTATAACTACAGACACTGAAGTCGGCGGTTTGTGCTGGGGCCCGACATGCTCCTAAGTGTTACGCATCCTAGTTGACTGTGCCTAAGCAACGAAGGAACCGGGTTTACGAAAGAAGGTTCTATGGAAAGGAGGACCCTTCGGACCCTGCTTTTCGAGGAGATCGAGACATAAAGGGCCTACCTGGAGAAAACTGTGCACTCGAGACCTACAGCTTTCAACCTGCGGCGCTGGTCAGTTTTCTTCTACACATTCAGTAGGGTAATAGCTAGACAGTCCTCGACTGGAGGGCTGCTTCCGGACTGTGTGTACAAATGTTCACGTTGCTTGCGAGAACGCCTACGGTCGTCAAGCTTGTTCGTGGCTTGCGTGTCCACTCCCGATGAGTTGAGTGGCACATCCTTGCTTACAGGAATATGGGTAGAATCTCGTGTGTATAACTCCGCAGAGGCGACTAGGACTGCAGTGTCCGGACGGCGCTGCAAGCAGGGAGATCCAGAGGTGGGAGGCAACCAGTTGCTAACAGTGCACGGTGTCTCTCTGCTGTACTGCGGTTGTGAAACCGAAACTGGATTCGCGTACAAGCCCGTTGTTGAGACCGGGCCCTCAGACGCGGCCCTGCTTTTAGGGCAGTATAGAAATGTGGTGACCTGTAAATCCGATGGACTCTAGCAGATTCGGTAAGGTAGTAGCTAGACATTTCTGCACTGGTGGGCGCTTCTGAACTGCAGGGACAAAAAGTCGCAGCTAGATTCTCGGATCACAGGCTGCAGCCCTTTGAATGTGCTTCAGTGGCCGCGGCTCCTGTAGCAGCTATATCCGTGTCAACTCTAGCCTTGAGGACATGTAAGAATCGTAGCGTCCTCTCGCTTGCGCAGGGAGATCTATGACGTAAAAAGTCTGGCTATGCGCATTTATTCCAGTCTCCGGGTGTCCAGATGTCCGTCCGTACGGTGGCCCCGCGCTCAAGCGGCCCGCCTGTCCCTCCCTCGGTACCCAGCAGGGCCGTCCAGCCGGGCGTGCCCCAGTGGCGGCCGGGCATCCGGTCCCCGTTGAGAGACACCCAGCGTTTGCAATGGCACGGGGTGCCGGCGCGCTGCACAGTCTCGGTGACTCCCCCTGTTATATTCCATCGAGCAGCTGACCAAGTTTTTAGGTTGCGCGGGTAAAAAGCGGCGTCCTGTTCACGCACTCAAGATGGCAGCGTCTGTAGCAGAGTTTCCCGCCCAGGGAATGGCAGAGGAGAGGACAACTGTTCTCCATTCCTCTGGGTCGAGTGGGAACGCGGGCTCTTCTCATCGTCCTCTTGAAGAAGGTGGGGATAATTCCGGAGTGAATTCTGCGAGGCGTAGGAAGCCAGAAAGCACGAGAAAGCGCTCTGGCCAACTGCACCCGAAGTCTGTGTCTCTGCTTGGAATTCCCAAGGCTGTGCTTGCTGCCACAGCTTTGGGCATATTCTTAATCTCCGTGGTGTCAGTCCGCTTCTTTTCTTGTCTGGAAGCGTCAACTGTGCGTAAAGCCACGCGCGACAGAATCTCCTCCGGATCCACGTCTCGCAGGTTGGCAACGCGGGGAGCCTGGTCTCGCCGGGGGGAGTGGCTGTGTTACAAACCGGGCCACGAGCGGAAGACTCGAGGGAAGCCGCGGACAGACGTGCGATAAACTGTCTAATACAGGTTGAGCAGACTCTGCTTCCTGGTGATGAGCGCTCGCCCCTCCTGTCACCTAGTTCATCAGTTAGGAGGCGGCATCGAAACCTGCGCTATGTTTTCCGGGGTCTTGCCATAACAGCTTGGCTCGTCGTCTTATCCGTGGTGGTACTTGCTGTTCACCAAGCCACACACGACGCCCGCGTTACCGGTGCTGCAGCAGCTGGCGGTCTGCTGCTTCCTCTCGCGGGGTTGCTTTGGTTCTCAAGGGTCCGGAGGGAACGCCAGGATTACATACGACTTCCGTAGTTCAACAGATTTCTCCGACTAAAACTGGAAACGTTGTGTGCTGAGGCCCGCGGGAGACCCGAATACGACGACAGCGTCTGCTTCTCCCGGTTTCAAGAAACCAACTGGGTACTACTTCGGTTCTTCTGGGGACTACAGGCTGTCACTGCGGCCGCTACTTCGGCGTCTGAGTTTTGCGCGCTCCTGGCTAGTGGCCAGCGTAGGAGCGCACGGGCGGCCACTCTCGCGCCACGCGTTGCGTCGAATTTTGAATCCTCACAACTACGCGGCTGCTCTGGGCAGAGGCGTCCTAACACAGTCGACGATGCCCCTGGTCCGTTACCCGGAGTACAGCACCGGAGTAAACCAATTTCCCTTGCCCCACGGTGCCCGACCGCGCGGAAACCCACTGCTCTCCAGCTATGGTGTCACAGGCTTGCCGCTTATGGCGCGACTGACAGCCGAGGAGTCAACGCCAGTGCCATGAATACGGTGAGGGGTGGTACATCATGGTAGGAATGCCCGGACGGGCTGGGCCGGGCGGCGAGAGTGTTTCAGTCCCGCATAACTGCCTCAGAGAAAAGGTTCAAAGGCTCGAAGATTGCGTCGCAATCTTCGAGCCTTTGAACCTTTTGTTGGAAAACATGCACGGCGACGTTTTTGAGAAAATGTCGTGTTGGATGCCACTCACGGAGCACAGGTTATCAGCAAGCGTGAGCGGCGCACATAGCGCCATCCAACACACATTCTGGTGATCACCTGGGTGTGAGGAGCATACACTACAAGAAAAGTCTTCACCACTTCATCACCCGGTGGATATTCGAAGGATCCTAACGGCAGAACGTGTGAGCGCGGGCAGCATTTGTGCCAAGCAGCTGGTAAGTGTACACCCTCGCTTGTGTCCCCCATGCAAGTGATTTTCTGTTCGTGGGTGTCACTGGAGGTCACGGACGTGGTGTCTGTCTGCATACACTAGCCTTGGATTTACGTTTGTACACTAGGTCTATGCAACTACTGTTCTCGACTCCGGCCTCGGTCCAGCTGCCGGATCAAGGGGCATTCCGAAAGTCGGCATCCTTGAGGCAACAGCTATACCGTCGGGGACCCGGTGCTGGGCACGCAGCCGCGTTCAGGGAAAAGACCACGGCGAGGACTACAAGGGCATTCGATGCGCTCATGGCGGGCGTCTATTTTTGCGGCCTCTGTTTTAATGGGTGGTTGCACTCGCGGAGCAACACTTCGTAACTGGATTTGCACGTGAATGTCAAGGAAGGTACTGTTCCGTCTAGCGTGATCGTTTTGTTCGCTGAAGGTTGACATCGTGCGTCTCATGTCGTGCACCAGCTGCCGCGTTTGGTGTTCCGGAGACCGGGACGTGTGCTCGGCAAATGAGTATCGAACACTGGAAAGGCGGCGCCTTTGTAGCCCGCGGTGGCCAAGATTCCTGATGTGTGGTGACACCGACCCCGAAAGGCGATGAAGAGGGTAGTTGAGCCCTCACGCTTGCCCCGAGGGAGCCACTCTCAGTCTGCATACCCAGACAGGATGTCGCTCGAGGTACTAGCTAGCGACGAGCTGCAGCGTTAGCCTTGCTATCCCCGCCCATAAGTTGCGGGGTGACTACTAGGGGCATCCCCACTGAGTTGCGGGGTAG
>NW_027154056.1:0-404 GCF_002600585.1 Cystoisospora suis
GGCAGTGGCCCGGGCATCGACAGTCGACTTTGGAGTAGTAGCGGGGAAGAGACCTCAGGTGCAGCGTAGACGAGCCGTGGGAAGTGGCCAACTGGTGTAGTGGCATGAGTGAGGCGCTGTGGAAGCCGGGCCTAAGGAGAGCTGGCCGCAGTGGATGATGTATTTCACGTAGTGGATGATGATGTTCAATCAGTCGATACGAACGTGTAGCCGGGTGTGTGTCTAGGAGGTAGTGTCAAACTGGCATGGGCAAGTCCTGGTGATGCGACTAGTGGGATACCACGCAGTCAAGCCGGCCAGTCACCCGCCGTTTTGTCCCTCTGTTGTTATCACCTACAAATGTGCGATGAGCTGGTATGAGACTGTAGGGCGTGCACATGCGTATAACTGGCAGTGGCCCGGGC
>NW_027154057.1:0-121 GCF_002600585.1 Cystoisospora suis
GTCGGCCCTTGGAAAAATACTAACTCGCTACTAGGGGAATACTCTCATCTCTGGGCAACCGCCCTGACAAGTGGACATGGTGAAACGGCCTCGAGCCGCACTGGAGGGGCTGCAGCACGAC
>NW_027154057.1:155-1209 GCF_002600585.1 Cystoisospora suis
ACACGCCGAACGCACGCCTCCAGAGCCAGGGAGGTTGGAAAGTGCAGGAAACGGCCAGGTTAGCACGGATTAGGACTTCGGACAGGCAGAGCAGACCCAACGTGCGACGGTACACGCCCGGCCCTCGGAGAGGCCGCGGACGCGAAGATCGGCTGTTCGCTGCCTGGGCCAGTGTCAGAGCTATACGCTCCGACGCGTGCCTTTACTCTTTTTCTCTTTTTACATTGTTTTTTATTTTTTTCATTTTTTTATATCTCTTCTATTTTGCTCTTTTCCGCTGAGTTGTTCTTTTTCGATTTGATGTGTACGGGTTCGCTTTTATTTTTTCGAGTGATGTTTGCGCGAGTTTTTTGTGGTGCCAACAACAGCTACGGTAGCGGTCAGGCAGCTAGCGCACTTAGCTCAGAGCAGTGTAGCATCTTGAGTCACGGAACACATTAGAGTTAGTACTCCAATAGTGAAAAACCAGTCACTTACTTATATTAGAAGCTTTACTTAGCAGTTATAATTATTATTACGTGCGTGACGGCTAATAGTTGAGTCGTCCACGGCACGCTAGCCGCGGGCGGCACACGCCGCACGCGATCCCACACACAGCCCAGCCCTAGGGAGCTACGCGTGACCGTGGGGCGGAATAATTAATTCACACCGAAGAATTAGTATACTCTTTTACGGATAAAGAGCAGTTCTTCTAGTCCCTTCGAGTTGAGAACGAGTTGTTCTCGGTCGATTTAGTTTAGAGAAGTTTACAAAGTCGTTGGGCTGCAAGTCAGCAGCGGTTCGAGTGAGCGACGGTGTTGCCGCGAAATGTCTACGAATGTCGGTGTCGTACGAAGACTACTGTGGGGAGTGTTGTCGCATTTCATTGCGTTGTAAAATTGTTCTTATTTTTTGAACGACAAACCGCTCATCTTTGCTTAATTCGGTACGTTCTTTCGTTTAGGAAACTCGAGTCCGGTCACCTTAGCGTGCGGTGTTGCGCGGTCGTGACCGCGACACCACCCATCCTGTCCGGGGAGACTCATTCGCCGTGGGCTAGTATCGCCGGACGGTC
>NW_027154058.1:0-1135 GCF_002600585.1 Cystoisospora suis
CCTAAGCCTATTTGTCAGCAGTTGCAGCTACCGACCGCCACCGCGGTCGATTTACTACCACTGCAAGCAAAGATCAAGTTGGAAATGGCAAAGCGGGAGCTAGCCAAGGCACAGGCGTACCAGAAGAAGTACGCGGACATGCATCGAAGACCAGTGAAGTTTGAAGCAGGATAGAAGGTGTGGTTGAAAACAACCAACCTCCCAAACGAAGCAACTTCGAAGGCATTACGGGATAGGAATAAGGGGCTTTTCAAGATTTTAAAGATGGTGGGGGAGAATGCGGCATTTTTGGATTTACCACCGTCTGTACTTATTCATTCTGTGTTTCATGTCTCGTTACTGACTTTAGCGGAGGATGAACCGCCCCACCTTCGGAGGACCCCAGTCGTGCAGGAGCCGATTGCGGAGAGAGAATACGTGATTGACGCGGTTTTAGCGCACCGCGAAGTGAAAGTTAGGGGAGTTTCCGTGACAGAATTTTTAGTTAAGTGGTTAGATGGATCAGAAACATGGGAACCTGAGGAGAATTTAGCGAATGCTCAAGAATCTATTAGAAAATATTTTAGGGGACAGAAGCGTTGGGAGAGGGCAAAGCGAGCCAGTTCCCGGACACGTTTGCGACCAAGTCAGGGAAATAGTAAGTAGCCAAAGGGGGGTAGGGGTGTCAGAGCTATACGCTCCGACGCGTGCCTTTACTCTTTTTCTCTTTTTACATTGTTCTTTCGTTTTTTCAGTATTTTTATCTCTTCTAGTTTGTTTTTCCCCGCTGAGTTGTTCTTTTTTGATTGGTTGTCTACGGGTTCGATTTTATTTTTTCCGAGTGAGGTTTGTGCAAGTTTTTGTGGTGCCAACAACAGCTACGGTAGCGGTCAGGCAGCTAGCGCACCTAGCTCAAAGCAGTGTAGCATCTTCAGTCACGGAAAACATTAGAGTTAGTACTCCAGTAGCGGTAAACTAGTCACTTACTTATATTAGAAGCTTTACTTAGCAGCTATAATTATTATTACGTGCGGGACGGCTAATAGTTGAGTCGTCCACGGCACGGTAGCTGCGGGCGGAGCACGCCGCATGCGATCCCACACACAGCCCAGCCGTAGGGAGCCGCGCGCGACCGGGGGGCTGAATAATGAATACA